>NC_056727.1:1051934406-1052219406 GCF_019279795.1 Protopterus annectens
AGTATTATAAAGATGCCAAATTAATTTTAGTAAAACAGTTCCAGAAGTTGACATCTTACATTCATTTGGACCACCATGATTAAGTGCGTGATGTTTGAGGAAATGTGATTAGTGACAAATTGAAAGATGCTGTAGATCATTAAATGTATATCACAGCATGTTTACTGCATTAGCCTCATTAATGTTTGTTGTATATGATGTCCTGGTCTTTAGCATAATATTTGACCTTCACACAACTCCTCTTCATCTAGGCTGTCAATTAATCCGATGTAATGGTGGTATAAGAATGACCTTTAACTAATCAGGGTGAATGACCTTTAAGATTTATGCATAAACATTTAACTATGTTTATAGACCAGAAGAGGTTGCAATTAATTTATTTGGCCTTAACAAAGCTGTTATATAAGAAATACAGATTTCTATTTAACCCTTAAGACTTTTATTTAAAAATTCTAAAATTTTGTATTTTAAGTTCTAACTCATTAGTAGCTTAGAGTTTATATGAAATTATATTAATTTCCATAAAAATAACGATATCAGAGGAATAATTTGGCAAACCATATTGACAAACACTGACATATTTGACACTACGGTTAAGCACACAATGCTTGGACTAATGTTATTGTCATGTAATTATTTATCTCTAACAGCTTGCTAAAATACAGATAAAATATAATATAATATGTGGATATATTTATTAAAAGTTAAATGATTATAACTAAAATGCCATATGGTAGCAGAACAGCTTATTCAGAATAGCTGTAAAGTGGAAATAGTAAAACCACACAAAAATGCAGGAGAAAGGATCAAACAGGTTTAGCATTTTAACTTTAATTGTCCACTTTTGTCAATCAGACTTCTTCAGAAATAATAAAACAATCACTCAGCTTAGTATAAATAGCTGCAAGGTGTGCATGGATGAGTTCTTCAAACATTTTAGTTATCTATATAATATCTGGTTGTCTTATGTCATTCTTTTGGAGATTGTCAAATAGCAAAAACGACCTCTCCACTGTGGTCATACTATTTCAGACAAAATATAGCTTAGATATAATTAGTGATGGAACTAACATTAGTAACAGCATGTGTATCATTGGTTCCATGCACTCAGGAGTGATTCTTTTCTGACTTTTGACTTGGCTTCATAGATGTTATGGGATATGTTATACCTGATTTGCTCTGTCATAAGGAGTACCCTTGCAGAGTGAAGTTCAAGTTCCTGATTGCACTCAGGAGAAATCCAGTAATTTAATCACAAGTTATTTAAAACCTAACATGCAAATAACCAACTCATTTTATATAGCTGTTCACAGCTTCTTTCTCTACACTTTGTTTTTTCTTTAATTATATTAACCTTTATTCAGCCTTCTCACTTCAAATGCTTCTGCTAGAATTCATATTTGTATACTGCCCTTCATTTCTTCTTACTATACTCGTTATAGACCCCACAATAATTCCCACTATCGACCCCAGTATATCTCTTAGTTATACCATGCTTTAGATATACACTTTATCCTGCTCACAGTTTGTAATTGCTCCACTTTAATACATTTAGTTTCCCTTTCAAGCAATCAGCATCACCTTCAAATATTGCAATTTAAGTTTCTACATTCCTTTTTGCCTACACACTTGCCAGATGTGCTATTTCTTTTTTTCATATGCAGTACTGTCTTGCCTGCCTAGTGCATTGGAGATCATGATTATTTGATATAGTAACCTCTATTTTATGTGTGTGCATTGAATATTTGGATACAGTGTTAGTACATTTTTATTTGTTTAAGAAATTTTATCCCTATTCATAGACAATGTACATCATTGTATAGGGTTTGCATGCAACAAGCTAGTGTAGAAAAGTCCCTTGCTTTTTATGAAGCTTTATTTATGAACATAATGAACCGATGAGGACATGAATCATGGGCAGTATGTCTAGCATACCATGATGGACTATAGACATGAATCATGCTAGTCCTGAGCAGTGTTAAGATACCACCCCATTTTTATAAATGGCAGACTATACTAGGCTGCCTAGTACACCAGTCTATCCATACTAGGTAGCCTCTGTTCAGACTGGCAGGCTCTGCTGTGTAGCATGACAACATTACACAGCTCAGTGATGTAAGGCAATTAACTAGGGTATAGAATGTCTTACCAAGTGGATATGTGTAGATAATGTATTTTATTTTATTTATTCACTTACTTTTTGTTGACCAGGATAATCCCACTGAGTTATTGTACTCTTTTCAGGGGAGTACCAAAGTGATATTTATACTGACTATTGGAAATTTGGCAAGGACATTGGGGAACTTCCCCTACTCTTCTTAGTCGTGGGAAGGATTTGTGTGTTACACATTCTGACTTCCTGTTTCCTGTCCAGGCACTGAGGTAGCCAGGAGGAACAGGATGAAAATATGGCTGATTCAGCTTTGGCTAATAATGAAATGAAAGGTAATGAAAATGTAGTTGAAATGGTAGAATCACTACCAGAAGTTTTTTTCTGATGCTGTGGGTGTAGAAAAAAACAGTGATATTGGAAGAAAAGGAGATTGTAGCTGTAACAGAGATGAATTCAGAGGAAAACTTTCAAAGGAGATTGTTTGAAGGAGAGACAGTTACCTCTGAGAAATGCATAATTACAACCTTCCAATCAGGAAGGTTGTGGGATGATTATGTGGAAGAAATGGTAAACAAAGTGAGCCAGAAAGTGGAGCAGCAGTTTCATGGAGTGACATCATGAAGAAAAATAGAAGAAGAAAAAGGAGAAGACGAGACTGTGCCAGAAAAAAGTTCTGGAGACAAAAACTTATGCACAAACTGTAGAAGAAGGAACAAAGAAGAAAGAAGAAATAAAAGAAACAAAAAAGAAGTATACAGTACATGTGAGCTGTAAAAAAGAAGAAAGTATGGACAGGTATAAGGTTTGGGACTCTGTCATAGCACCTGTGGGTGTCAAAGCAAAAGAGGTAAGAGCATTAATTTTAATTAATAAAGACACTTTTTGTGACTTGATATTTCAGACTGGGCAGGCCATGAAAAATGTTTTGGGTGCATATGAACAAAAGAAAAACATTTATCCATGGTCAGAATATGTCATGCAAGCTTTTTACAGGCAAAAATAATAATAATAATAATGATCCATTTTAGAACTAAAGTTGAAGCAAAAGAACTGAAGGAATATTTAACTATATGTAAAGAAGTAATGGACACTACAACATTATATGATGAAAGAGGACTATGGCCTGATGGATAGGAATGTGGAGTAATTGATGTCCATGGTAATAGGGGTTTTGTGAAATACAGTGGTCAACCAAAAACATATTATTTTTGTGGAAAAATGATCATTAAATCAATGACTGTGATATTTATGTGGTAAAACAGTGCATAATGCAAAAAATGTGATTTAAAGTGCAAAAATGTGGCAATTCATGGCTAGAATGTGAAATGAATGTGCAAGAAAATGAAAATGAAGTTATACAGGATAAAGAGATAGTAAAATTTGTTATACAAGAAAATGTACAAAAAGATGTAACTTATAAAGAGGTTATACGTGAAGTTAAAGAAAGTAACAAGGAAAAAGAAAGAAGAAAGACATGCGAGGAAGAAGCTGATTGGTGCACAGTAAGAAATAAAAATAATTTCATAGGGAAAAGAGTTAAAGAAAAGAAAAGAAAATTCAAAAACATAATGCTTAGAGAAAATAAGAAAGGAAAGGGATAAACATTTTATTATACTAACTTCTTAAAATCTGAAAATATTAGCTTTAAATGTGAACAGTATCAAAAATCTTAACAGGAAAGTAGGTATAATACAGTGGTGTGCTGCAGTAGATGCACATGTTATTGCTTTAGAAAATATCAGATTATTAACAGAGGAAGAAAGCACACAAACTGAAAAACTTTGGAATGGTGTGGTAGTTTGGAACATGGGGAAAGAAACATGCTCATGCATATGTATATTATGTCAAGAAAGTATTAAAATAATAGATGTAACCATAGTGGAACTAGGCTAAACTACAGTAATAGACATGAGATGGAAAATGTGTGTATAGAATTATAGCTCTATATGCATATGTAACAAAAAAGAGAGAGAAATTACATTTAAAAATATTCTTAAATATGTTTGGGTAAATATGGACATTATAGTGGTGGGTGATTTTAATTGTAATTTAAGGAAAAATAAGAGCAATTGTGTTATTAAAATGGCTAAAGAAATAATGAGAAGTAGAAAGTTAAGTGTATGGGAGAATAACCATTGGATCTATAAATGGAACAAAATTAGGACACACATTGATTATTTTTTAATATCTGATACTTTAAAAGTTATAAAAAAGGAATTAAGTATGCTGGATTTTCAAATCATGTGGCAATATGGGTTAAAGTACTGGAAAATGAAGAACATATAAGAATAGGAAAAGGAATAAAGAGAATTAATGAAAATGAACTAGATTTAGAAGAGAAAAAAGAACTTGTGGAAGTATGGAAAAATCATATGACTATGAAGGAGTTTTATGAGAACTGGTCTGTTTGGTGGCTTAATTTTTAGAATGTAAAAGGAAGAAAAGAAAAAGAGAGACATAATATATTAAGTCAAGAAACATTTAAAGGCTTATTAGAGAAGAAAATTTCATTTTATGAAAAACAAAGAGAAATATATCAAATGAATCAAATTTAAATCAACAACTTGCTATATAAGCAAAAATATTGTTTACAATGAAAGAAAGAGGAGGTAGCACCACATTTATGCAAATAATAAAAGAAGGAAACATAAGAGAACTGAAGCAAATAAGACAGCAAGAAGGCATATATGAAATAATTAAAGAATGTCTATTGGAATTATTTGTTAAGAGAGAAGAAAACAGAACAGAATTATAAAGGTGAAAAATTAAATAAGGAAGATTATGAGTATTTAGAACAAAAAATAACCATAAAAGAATTTAATGAAATTCTAAAAGATATTAACATGAATTTGCAACAGGACTGGGTGGAATTGAATATGGTATGTATAAAGAAATGAAAGAGTGGCAAAAAATAATTTTATAGAAGTTATGACTCAATAGTTAGAAACCGGAATTAAAGAGAAAGAGATATGTGCAGGAGTTATAAAATTTATATTTAAAAAGGGAAATAAAGAGGCGTTGAATCATTGTAGATCTATAGCATTGAATAATACAGATTATACATTTTTTGAGAATAATAACAAAAAGGATACAGAAAAAAATGGATAGAATATATATCCAAAATGTATTTGGAAGAAAAGGAAAAGGAAGTCAAGAGTGATTATGGATATTAAGAGAAATAATTGATGATATAAATAAAAATGTAGTAGCAAAAGTTATGATAATGGATATAATTAAAGCTTATGATCATATTCAATATAAATCATTATGGAGAATTTTGCAGGCATATAATGTAAGCTAAAATATTACAAATAATAAAATCTATTTATGAAAGGAACTATGTGAAACTAAATGTAAATGGCTGGATTTGGGAATAAATAAAAATAGAATGTGGAATAAAGCAGGAATGCCAAGCTAGTAGTGTAATTTTCTCATTCATTATGAATGTAATAGTGAAGGAAATTAATAAACTCTCAAGTAGTGGTGGATACAAAATGATGAAGGAAGTACAATTACCAATAATGTATAATTATGTGGATGATATTGTATTAATTGTTAAAAATAAAGTATGGATGGAAAAAGTAAATGAAAAATTAAGTATACATTTAAATAAAACTGGTTTAAGTATAAATAAAGAGAAAAGTAAAGGATTTGGTTTGGAAGGTTTGATAGGAGGTCTTGAGTTCATTGAAAAATATATAGATATATTAGGAATAACATTCGGAAGGAATGAATACAGATAACAACAATAGGATAATGCACTCAAAGCAGTAAAGGATATGACTAATTATTGGAAATCATATAGATTTTCATATAGAAAAAAACACACTTGTTGACCACCATGGTAATAGGAAAAATTGCTTATGTTGCTAACATCTATATGATTCCTATTAACTATGAAAAAAAAATAATGATTATTGTATTCTTTTTTATATGGGGCTCTAGACTGAATCCAGTCAAAAGAAGGATTCTGTATATGAAAGGAGGTTTTGGTTTAATAAGACCAATAGTACATGTAGCATCCTTAATTGTATATAAGGTATCAAAAGGAATTATGAAGGAAAATAAAAACTTAGTAGAAATGATACTATATTATAAATACAAAGAATTATGGGAATGAATGGAAGTTAAAAATGAAACAAAAGCATTGTGAATGAAGAAATGAAAGTGTATCAAAACAAAATTGCATTATGGAAAATAAAAAAGAATATATGAGGGAAAAATAGAAAGGAATGATACTTAAGTATCATGAAAACATATTATTGTATTGATCCATGGAACGATTTAGAAATAGATAAGAAAACAAGCCATAATGATGAGATATAATAACTATAAAAAGATTAAAGAATGTAATGATTTTTTTATGGAGATTGTCTATTAGAAAATTGCAAGTTAAGGCAAATATGTCATACAAAAAAAACAAGATAAAATATGTAATAAATGTGGAGAGTTTGTGACTACTGAGAATGTGTTTTTGAAATGTGAAAGAGTTAATAATTTGCAGAAAGAGATATGTAAAGATGATAGGTTGAAACGTTTTTAAAATTTGAACAAATAAATATGGAAATAAAAGAATTTGGTTATTATGGTTCATGTAAACAGGAAGAAGTGAAGAAAATTGACAGAGTAATATTTTATGCTTCATGGACTATATGGAACAAGAGACTAAATTAATTAAATTAAATACAATGAAAAATGGACTTTGACAAAGATTTTGGAAATAAGAATGTTTTGATTGTGGATATGAGAGTGGGGGAATGCGTGAATTGAAATTTATAATGTATGGATATTTTTAAATAGATGTAAATAATGTAAATATGTAAATAATATATAATGTATATATCAATAAACAACCCTACTTATTTTTCATTAAGTGTCATGGAATCATTTTAAGCAGGTGGGACTATGGCTTATTAATCCAAGTATCTGGTGTGGAAATAGAGGTCTCAGCCTTCAGATCTTTTAGTACTGAAGGTGAGTGTGTCACTGTTGAGCTACTGACAACAATTAGTAAAGTATACAAGACATTAACTATGTGCATTACTCCACCGTGCTGTGCATGTTCCACCAGCATGACTGACTGTGGTTCATACACTGATGGCTGACTAGATTCATTACCATAATATTGTAATGAGGAGTTCCTACTGAGATCAACAAAATCATGATATGGTGGCTGGACAAGGATGTCGGTGGCAGCAGGTCTGCATGCATAGTAGGGAACTGAGATGCTGGTATGTATTTTCTTGTCATACAGTAGAGGCATAAAGATTTTTTTGCACATTTAGACAAAACTAGTCTGTTACTCTCTCCAGTTTACTGTGCAATGTACTATCAAGAGAGGGTGACTGTTCTGCCAAATATGTTACAGGAGACATTTGAATGCAGCTGAACCCCTATAGTTTGTACAATTAGTGCCAACATATACAACAGTGATGTAAGACTGTGAAAACTGTATGAATAAGGAGGTGGTTAATTTACATATGATATAGGGCCTTGAGGTACCCATGGTGTACAACAAGTAAAACCACAAATGCAGGTGGTTGCTCTGCTCTGCACTAAGGCTTCAGGAATCATAAATAGCTTTTGTACACCATTTAATAGCATACATTCCCTGCACAATGATGCACAGTATCTGAGAATGTATCCCTAGTGTGCAATGAAGCAAGACCCTGCACCTCAAGCACCAATCACATATGTAAATTATCCCCCTTCCCCCAGTCATACATAAACCCTACAAGGAGGATGTACTTCTAGTACCAGCAGTACAAACTATAAGATTCCAGCTGTATACAAATGGTTATAACAATTATTGGTACACAAATTGCCCCCCTTGCTAGTAGACTGCTATAAAGAAAGAGCTGAGCAACATACTAGTGCTATTAAAAATGTAAAATGCATCCTGACAATTCAGTTGCACAGCATGAGCATGTTTACCAACCACAGCATCCCCTATGGTGCAGGCAGATTTTCTACCATACACAAGTATATCTGGTGATCTTTGAGATAACTCTAGACATTATATCTAGATAGATTCCAAGCAGTTTATAGATTTATGATGCTGAGTGAATGTTATGGTGGTATTACCTTAAAAACATCCATTATTTCAATGTTATCTGTTTCCCAAACACAGGGAAATTGTATGTCTTTTTTTTTTGTCCTAAGACAGCAAAAAATATGTATTTGTAAGTGAGACACCATGCACTTTTATGCTAATTAACTTCAATGCATACAATAACCCATTATCTTGTTTTGATTTAAAGTTATTCATATCTGCTTGTGGTTTCATTCTATTATCTATTTGATAACCAGTTTAGTGAACTGGTCATTGATCATTCTTAGTCATGATGCAGGTACCTCAGAAGGTACAAAACACAACATAAACAATTCAGTGCATGAAAACAGTGTAGAAAATTAAAATGGAATACAAAGCGCAGTAAATGCAGTCTTACCAAAGAACAATTGTTTATTAGAATAACATTGTTAAACTATATACAAATCTATAGGTGGTTAAAGCATACTATAGTGCAGTAAAATATACAAGAATAAAGAGTCTTCTGGAACTAACGGATAGCTAATTTAACTATTGTTACCCATTGTCCTGAAATATTTGCAAGCAGATTCAGAAAGATGGTATAATTTAAATTTTCAATGGAATCTTGATTTTTTTTTTAATTTGTAGACAAGTAGTTCCAGACTTTTCTTTCAGTTTACAAGCACATTAAAGATAAACATAAATCAATTACTTCCCAATAGGTCAGTTGATTTGTTCTCTTTACAATAATGCTTGCCACTTTTAATGTTTATAATGAATACCACAATGCATTGCATAGCACAGGTGCTCCTGGTGCAAAGACCCAGCTTCTTTCACATCTCCTCTATTCTTAACATCACAACACCTCAGTTTCCCTTTCTTGATTCACTTTTGATGTGACAGTTTTGACAGTATAAAGTGATGCATGCACTGTTTCATTTTAACAGGTGGCAACCCTAACTGATTCAGTTTTCCTAGACCTTTGCTTGATTTCTTACAGTGAAAAGGGTTTAGTTGTTCAGAACAAAGCCAAAGTATATTTTGCAATTGATGAGAGTCAAGAGCTGGGATTTGTTGGCAGTTTGCTTATTACAAAAAAATCACACAATGGCTTTGAGTAGTATACACGTGGGGAACCTACTTCATAGACCCTTTGCTACGTAGTAGGCCAGCTTTGTATTACTCATCAGCAGGGATTTTTGGAACTTCGTATAAATACAGAGGCATGTCTTTCTTAGTCTAAGGTCATTGCTGGTCTCTTTTACAGCATCAAATGGTCTGTTAACCGAACTCCCTTTTATAGACACATATTAAATGAAATACAAAAAACCCCGAATGGCCACAAAAGTGAATTTTTTCACAGAGGAAAAAAATCACTTGGCTGTCATTGGGGATTTGCCCTTTCTTCCACTGTAGTGCAATCATGGAGTTGGTATATTTAGTTAGGGGGTGGGCAAAGTCCCCCATGGGGGATGAAGCCCCCAATTCATATGGTCTGAATTTTTCTTTTGTACTGGAAAAGCAATTTTTTTCACTGGGAAACAATTTGCTTTTGTGGCCATTCAGGGTTTTTGTATTTCGCTTACCTCATTCACTCCAATGTAGCTCAGGAAGTTTGCACTGTAACTTCCAATGGGCAGAGCCTAAACCTTTTGACAGAATCAAATTATGCCCTCACATTTCAAACAAATGCTCATATCTCTGGAACCATAGGGCTTATGTAAGAAGTATAAATGGCAAACTCTTCAGCACAATCTATTTTTCTACTGGTAGTATTCTTTAGGTTCTAGGTCTAAAACTAAATTTTATAAGTCATAGTAAACACGGTAACTATTACATTTGTAATATTTTGTAAACAACTTACAATATCTCAGTAACCACTCAAGTTACATGAATACTGTTATGAGCATTTTATTCATCCAGCTGAGCGCTTTCATATGAGGCTAAGGAGTTCTGTTTGTGTTACTTGGTTGTTGAGATATTTAGAAAAAAATGAAAATTATAGCTATATAAATAAATATCATAAAAAGAACAGTTAATATCTATTTATCTGCATTAGACAGAGGTCAAATATTAATGCATTTGAGTTTGCTATTGTGTAAGCTTTAAGAAGAAATCTTTTAAAACCTTGTACACAGCATGGTTTTGGAATTATTGATACAAATATGAAAAAGCAATATTTGATGCCTAGAGGCGTCAGTAGGAATTAACTGCAGATGCACCTGGAGGCATCACTCGGATGTAATGAGTTAATATGTGTTGATAAAAGGACGTTTGGTTAACAGCCCATTTGATGCCATAATATAAACATGCCCTGAGATTCATGAAGGCTCCGTGCAAGAATAAGTCCATTCTTGCATGAAGTGGATTGTGCCTGTGCAGCACAGCAGTGTGCCTTGCATATTCATGAAGGTGCACTGCTGTATAACCTGCACTGGCATGATCCGTGAGTGGGTTCAGGGGTGTGTCCGAGCAGTGCTTGTACAGTAAACACACCCTCTGCACTCAGGAAGTGCCATATGGCACTTTGAAAACAAAAACAATGTCCACAGACATTGTTAGCATACCTGTCAACTGAGCAGATATTCACCGAATGTCCAGATTTCTGCCTCATATGTTAGGTGTGTTCCTCCTACTGTCCTGGCAAAGAGCTGAGGCTTGAAGTCATTAAATAATGACAAACATTTGAGTCTAAGACTCCACATCCTTCAAATAAGTCATGCTAATGCAAAACCTATTATTCTATCAACTTTTCTAAGTTTTTAAGAGCAATATTTAAAATCTGTCCCTCTTTGTCCCTCCATCATGTTAGGCTTTGTCCAGATATTATGCGCTAAGAGGTGGAGAGGTATGACTGTTAGTTATGTGCATATCCCTAAACTAAGAAAAATAAAACAAATATTTATATTTTTCCCTCCCCACTAAAATTTAAGCATAGCTGAGTGGGTGTGCACATGTTCAGCATAGCTTAAACATTTGAAGGAGGTAAATAGAAATATACGGCAAAAGCAGCCAAAGTGAGATAGCGTGGTGGTTAGAGCTTTCACTTAGCATGCAGTCATTCATGGTTAGAGCCCCAGTGCAATCCATTCATATTTATATGAGAAAGCAGCACTAAAATATCTTTTTTATAAATAGGTAGTGAATAATATATATTTGTTAACCAGGATAGTGTAGCAGGTCCAAATGTGAGGTGTCAGTGTAGAAAAGATGTGTAACCCCCATATAAACACAAGTGCCCCATACAGTACAGTCACACAAGAATATAATTTAATGAAAGCACATAGGAGGATATCATGGAAGATAAACATAAAAGTACAGTATGTCAGTAATGAGGAATCAGTCCCATAGTCCTGATACTTTATAAAACGAAATTTGAGCAATGCTAAGTTGTGCTCAGCTATGCTAAGCTAGTGTAAGCATTGCTTAAATCTAAATGCTTAAAAATAATTAGCATAGCTAAGTGGATTTGCGCTCTGGTAAGCAGTGGTTAGCATCTGCCCCCTTAAGCGATGCTTATCTTAGCTAAGCAGGCCTGTGTGTCATTTAGCTTAGCTCATCATATTTAAAATCAGCCAATCACAGCAAAGGTCAGGATTCCAGCCCTATTTAAACCCTGCAGGTGGGATTGCAACCATAACCAGTTATAGATGATCATTGCAGGCACTATGGCTGGCGATGGTGAGGGTGTGCACTTTCAGGCACAGTTTTGGACCATTCAGGAGTCCAGGGTCATGGTTGGACTCCTCATAAAAGACCATGAAGGGAGACTGCTGCAGGACCAGTACCAGGGCTCCCAATACAAAGCAGAGGCCTGGTACTGTCTCACACACGACCTCATCAGTGCTACTGGTATCCCTCGGACTGGTGAGCATGTCTGACACCATTATGCTGACCTAACTTATAGGAAGAGGGACCTCTTGGACCAGTGGATCCAAGACACTTGGGCACAGAATGTCCCAGCAGCATGTAAGCATCAGTATCAATTATTGTGTAACAAAGTCCAGCCTAAGTATGAGATGGATAGGTATGCATAAATGTTTCTCTATTTCCTGTACAGCTACAGATGAGAGGATTGTGAACATGGACACCCATGCCAGCAGGCTGCTAAGGCTGCATCGTGAGGCTGGTGACTACAAATCTAGCTTACAATAGTCATGGCAAATAAATAGAAAGGAGTAGAATGTCACCTGCCAGTAGTTAGAAATGTGTATTGTTTGTAATGAATAAATGAGACATTAGCAGAGTGATAGTGACGTACAGGATATATATCAATAAAAGTGTCAGTACCTGTCAATAAAACTCAAAACCCCAGACTGCTGTGTTTACTTTGGTATGTGGTAGTATGACTCTAAATGTGTACAGGTTCTGCACAGCAACTATGGCTCTTACAGCATTAATTAATTGAAACTCATCTGACAAACATTGTGGAGTTGTAAAACTGATTAACTATAAGAAATGTTCCATGCACCAAGATCTGATCCCTGAATACTAATGTTGTATTAACCATTGTTTTCCATACTGTAGTATGTCAAGGTATGAATACACAGTATAAGAACTATCTGCCATGCATGAATGAATGTCAGAATCACAAGGCAGATTGTCCAAACAAGAGAGTATCATGTAGAAAACTGTCAAAAAAAACAGCAGTTCCTCAATAGCTCATTGTGATAAAACACACCCTTTTTATACAAACCGACACGGTTCGAATCCCATGAGTGGTATTAAGCTAAATGCATAATCTCACCTAAGAATATTTGAATATGTGTAGAAACAGTCAGGTATTGTTAACAGAAATTTCCTCCACAGGTCTGCCAGTTATGAAAAGGTATAAATGAGCTGTAAGAAGGCTGTAATTATACATTCTGTACAACACCAACTGTCCAACCCAAGTCTGGAAATGACAGCAAGATAAGTACATACACCAAGTAGTCTCCTCCAAGAAATGTCCCTCAAATGTCATGCTGTCACAGCGAGTGGTCACTGCCACCAACATCCATGGTGACTGATAGAAATCAAAGCAAAGTGTGGCAGTAGCACACACACACACACACACACACACACACACACACACACACACACACACACACACACACACACACACACAGTATGAGTGCACATATGTAACCTTGACTATGTGAATATGGGTAGAAACGGACAGGTAGTGTTAACAGAAATTTTCTGCACAGGTCTGCCAGGTAAGAAAAGGTATAAATGAGCTGTAAGAAGTCTCTAATTATGCACTATGTATAATACCCACTGCCCATCCCCAAGTCTGCATATAACAGCAAGACAAGTACATACAGCAAGTAGTCTCATCCAAGAAATGTCCCTCAGGTGTCACATTGTCACAGCTAATAGTTACTGCAGCCGACACCCAGGGTGACTGATAGAAATCAAGGTGTAATATGGCAGTAGCACACACACACACATACACACACACACACACACACACACACACACACACACACACACACACACACACACACACACACAAACACACACACTATGAGTGCACATATGTAACCTTGACTATGTGAATATGGGTAGAAACAGTCAGGTACTGTTTTTCCTCCACAGTTCTGCCAGATAAGAATAGGTATAAATGAGCTATAAGAAGGCTGTAATTATATACTGTGTAGAAACATACCACTGTCCAACCCAAGGCCATAGGTTTATGCAAACTAAGGTAATATCTGGAGAGTAATGATTAGAGCAATGATCATCAAAGTTGTGAGCAGTTGAAGTCTATACAGTCTTTACCTGACATCTCTCTCCCCTAACCTATCTGCACCAATAATCTAAACACATAAATCAATGGGTATATTTTTCACCAAACCTACTACTGGGATATGTGTCCTATTGTTCTACAGATATTGAAACATTTGATTATTAATGTGCCCTGTTCAAATACTATCATTGGTGGCCTGTTATTATCAGTGTAACCTGCATGCTGTAATAATACCCACTGTGGTTCCATATATGCATGTGTTCTGTTTGCTATGCAACTGTTTCAATTCTGTTGTTTTACATTAATGGGAACACCCATGCATGATGCTATAACTAATCCTGGAATGTGCTGTTCATGACAAACCAACATATGTTGTAAAACCTAAACACCACAGCATGTCTGGGTAGGCTGAACCCAGCGGATCTGCCTGTCCTGCCTCAATTGGCCATGGCAATGGGCCCTAGCATGTCTGGTACCTAACCTGGGACCTCCTCGTCTGTTGGTCCTGCACTACCTTTGGGTGGAACCACCTCAGGGTATGGGGCCTGTCCCTGCCTGGGAGCAGGCACAGACAGGACATGGTCACCCATAATCAGGTCCAGGGATTGGTGCATAGCAAGCTTTGAAAGGAGTTCAGAGATCAGCTACGGCAGCTTGAGGGCTGTGTAGAGCATCTTGAGGGTCAGCACGACCCTCCTGCTTACCACCCAGCACAGTCACCTTTGGGGCTGTGAAGGTGCAGTGGTGCTTGCCCATGGGTGGGGATCACAGTCCCACTGTATCCATATGGGAGCTCGTGGGCATCCGATTCGTAACCACCCTCCCTGTCAAAGATGTTTATCCCCCACATGTGTCATACACTGCCCCTGTCTTCTATCTTGTCTGTCTTGTCTGTCTTCCTACCCAACCTACCTCCCCAAATATACCTACTATCCTTTCTCAACATCCCACTCTCACCATATTAAAAAAAAGGACAATCTGTTCCCAAAAAATATATCGCCCCATACATAGCTGTCCATTTTGCACACATGTCCACTGGACACATGTAATCTGGTCTAATTGGGTTAACAACACATTACTGTTGTCCTCGCACCTCTCTTAGGGGTTTGAGTGTCCAAATTAACATCCAAATTCTGTACAAATGTGCAGCTTTTGCTGTATTAGAAATGGACAGCTATGGACCTTCCCTGCACCCATCCTGCACATCCCTAGCTATCTTTCATATTGTTTTTCCCTCTGCATGCCCCTTTTTCACCACTTTCCTATCAACCCTTTTTTCTTTTCTTTTAAAGAAATTAGCTTGGGGTAAGCGGGAGTAAGAGGCAGTGAGCAGCAGTAAGTGGCAGGAAGTGAGTTTGTGTGCTGTTAAGCGATGTCTACACTTATTAAGCAGTTTCCCTTTTAACCATGTGTTGGCATCACTTACCATTGTGCAAACCTGCACAAACCCACTTACAACTGCTTAAAACTGCCTTAATCACCCTGTCTCCATCAGCCACTGTTCTGCCCAGCAACAAAATAATCAGCCGTGCCAACTATTGAACCAAGGACCCTGTATACCATAGTCATAACACTGTACCAGTATAACATCTGAGCTGTAATAATGAATGCTGCTTTTACAAATATATCATTCAGTACAGGTATAGAATAGTAGGTGAGAAACACTGTGGAATCAGTCATATTTAGTGTGTGTGTGTGTGTGTGTGTGTGTGTGTGTATATATATATATATATATATATATATATATATATATGTGTGTGTGTGTGTGTGTGTGTGTGTGTGTATATATATATATATATACACACACACACACACACACACACACACACACACACACACACACACACACACACACACACACACACACACACACACACATAGATGTGTATGGTGATAGAAAAATATGAAAAATTATATACATCAGATATATGGAGTTATACATATAAAACAAATACGTATAGAATATTTACATATATATTGTTATATTAATATATGTATAGATATCAAAAAAGGAATATACATATATAAGTATATATATATATATATCGATATATATATATATATATATATATATATATATATATATATATATATATATGTATATATATATATATATATATATATATATATATATATATATATATATATATATATATATATATATATATATATATATATATATGCTCATAACATGTAATGGACTCATACTCAGCACCATGCCTCTTCACCTCTTAGTGCAAGAATTCTGGACAAAGTCTGTCAAAATGGGTGGGCAATGGGCCAAGACCAGGGACATAATGTACGTACTGCAGTTATAAATGTAGAATGTTGCTACAGTAACAGGGTTTGTGTCAACATACATGTTCAAAAGGATGTGAGTTCTGAAACTGAAATGTATGTCATCATTTACTGACAGAAATCCTCACATCATCGCAGTGATTTACCACAGAAATGAAAATAAGGATTCTGTAGAATAGAACATACATATGAGCAATAATCCTGGACATTCTGAAACAATCTGGCCAGTCAAGAGGTATGCTCAGAACCCCTTAGTGCAACAAATCTGGACCAAGCCTGACAATGGGGGGGGGGTTAAAGCCATGAAACTGAGAAGATATCCCAAATACTGAAGTAGATAAGGTGACACAGTTGATGCAGTAACACCCTCCTGCCTTTTGTAACATATATTGACTGGAATAGCCCAAGTCCAAAACCAAATTACTCCCCACTAGTTACTGACATAAATCTTCACATCATCCCACTGATGTGTCAGACAAATACAACATGTATGGTGGCCAGGCAACAGTACATCTGATATATATCTGGACATAGCATCACAGTAGGGCAACTACACCGAGCTGCTAGGCATGTCACCAAGTACTGTCTAAACTACAGGCAGACTGACACAACACTAACCCAATTTTGCTATGGGGGAATACACATGTAATTGCAAATATATCAGGCACTACAGGGATGTAACAGCAATGAACAACAGACACCAGTGTGAAAGTGCATACCCATAACCAATCTCACCACAGTCAAAGTGACATACTGGTAAGCCACATGAACAGTAGAGTAAATAGACTGTGTGAACAAAATCATCAGCATGTTTGCCACTCACACACTACCCCTATATATACTGGCCCAATTCACAGTGTAGTCTGATGCCTGACTGTGGTATGGGACATGTGTCAGTCTGCCCTTACAAACATAAACAGCTGATAGAGCACCAGAAACTGGAGCAGCATGCAAAGTCAGATAGAAAAGGACCCTCAACACTTACATCTATCCCCCTCCCTACACAGGCCAGATAACACATTCACAATACACTGCTACACAATCCTGACAGTCTGTCAACAATTGTCAGAAATACACAGTCCTCTTAACTGTATAGAGTCTTACAGAACATCCATGCTTTGTCCTGATATATAAGGCCTCCTACACATAACATGTCTGGCAGTCTGATACATCACTGGGATAACATCAGGAATGAAATCACTATATAATGACATACTATACCTATCCACCTCTTAAAGCATGACATCTGGACAAAACCTGAAATAATTGGGGGGCAGAGGCCCAAACACAGGGACATTATTGACATATTGCTGTTATAAACTGAGAAAAGTTGCTGGTGTAACAGGGGTGTTGTAACATATCTGTTGTAAGGGATATAAAGTCAGAAACTCACATGGATGTTACCATTTACTGACTGCAATCCTCAGAGTATGCTACTGAATTTCCAAGGCCAAAAAATGTGTGAGTAACACACCAAATCTAAGAGTCCGAACTCTGGCCAGTCTGCAGATAGCCCTACAGTTGAGAGTTGTGTCAACCACATAACACTATCAGACTTAAATTCATGCAGAGCAGCCATATCCACACAAACCCTGTCAAACTACCATTACTTCAACTGTATAACAGCAATACTTACATTCTGTCCCTATGTCTGGAACATTCTCCTCCAGTTTGTTGGGCTGTCTCCACAGTGTTTGTTGTAAGAGATATTTCCAACTACCTTCTATGATGCTGTTTGTCACACAACTCCATGCAGTCCTCACAGGCAAGGAAATGGGGCAATGCTCACACGAAGTCCTCAGTTATAGGAGTGTGTTTCCATGATATTGGGTATGGAAATGACACCACAGCTGTTCTACATGCAATTAGCAAGTGGGGAATCCAATTGGTGTAGAGGCCAACAGCTGCTCATGAGCATTAACTACAAAAGGCAAGCTGCTGCCTATGCAAAAAAAATGTATATCCAACATCTGTCTCAGAGAGAGAGACATACACATACAGACAGACACACGCACTGAAACTGATGGATTATATCAAGTGAATGAAAAAAAAAACACAGGTATATCAAAAAATTAAGCATGTAATGGAATGTAGTAGGTGATATGTAAACATGGAAAATAGGAAGTTCAAACAATATTATGTCTCAACAACCAGGGGCAGCTCATGCTATTCGACTGCAGGACTGCAGCCCCCCAGCTGTAAAAGAAAAGAAAAAAAACAAAAGAAAAAAAAAATAAAACAATAAAAAAGGAAAATCAGTCCCCCAGCTGTAAAAGAAAAGAAAAAAAAAAGAAAAGAAAAAAATAAAAAAAGGAAAAAAAAACAATAGCAAGTCCCGGAACTCCACTTGTGTGCTCGGCATTCCCGGAACTCCACGCATGCATGCAGGAATCCAGACTGGTTAAACAGCAGTCCAGATTAGCAAGAAGGCATCAGACTACAGAGATGTCCAGAAGTCTATGCGGTTACAACTGCATAGACTAGAAGGGGATCGGACCTCAATGTCTGCAGGCTGGATAGCTGCTCGCTCTCACGGGAAGGACTTTACTTGCTGCAGGAAGGGATTTTAAAGTTGCCAAACACGGGAAGGACTTTACATTTTTAAGTCAATGGACTTTGAAGCTGCTGCAGGAAAGGATTTTGAAGCTGACAAAACTACAGGTAGTCTGTGTAAAAATATACCTGGTGGCTAGAGATAAACTCAGGAAATATACCTGGTGGCTAGAGAATAACTCAGGCTCCAACCCTGTAATTTGGGTGCAGGTAGCAAAAGCCTGAATTCCCTGACCACCACCACTTGTGAAAACATTTCAGATTTTTGCCTCATATTGTTGTTCTGTTCCTGATAAAATCTGTGATTTTCTGGATTTTGAATTCACTAAATAATGACAGGCATTTGAATTTCGGACTTCACATTCTTCAGAAAGTACATGGTAACACAAAACTTTGTATTCTAGCAATTTCCTAAGTTTATAGATCAATATTTGAAACGTGTCCCTAATTTGGGGGCTGTCTTCCCCCATTATTGGTTTTGTCCAGTTTTTTTGTGGTAAGAGGTTGAGAGATATGGTGAGAACTGAATTTACTGAATATGTTTAAGGCTGTATTCCTCCATTACTGGCTTTGTCGAGGTGTTTTGTGTTAAGAGGTTGAAAGCTATGGTGAGAACTGAATTCACTAAATGATAACCATTTAAGTTTCAGTATTCCTGCCTTTCAAGAAACAGCTGATTTGGCATAGTGGTATGTTCCTCTGACTGTCCTGCACAGGGTCCTGGGGCCAAGACTTGGCAGTGAAATACGTGGTGGTAGCACAGCATTTTATTCTAGCAACTTTCAAGATTATACAAACAATGTTTAAAATGTGTCCCTGGTTTTGAGGCTTTTGCCCCCCCCTCCGCCGCAATAAATGTTGGCTTTTTCCAAATTTCATGTGCTGCAAAGTTGAGAGATACAGTTGAGTGCTGAGTGGATTTTACAAGGAGCTAAGATCTTCAGGGGAAGAGATGTTTGGTGCTGCTTATGCTGAGTCTGGTTGTGTTGCTAGCATGACAGGTAGTATACTTGCTTTTGATGCAGAAGGTTGTGGGTTCTACACTCACAGTATGTAGATGCATTGCTGAAACTGTATTGTGTTGTACTTTTAAAGGGAGTGGATGCTGCAGTCCTGAGAATGTCCTCTTTGGTGAAAATACCTACTAACTATGAACCTATTATCAGTTTGCCATCCATTCCCTATTGCAATATTACTAGCTTATCATTTTTTAATGTAACATAGGCAATTTATTCCTCAACGGTAACAGACACTTTATTTTTAGATTAAACAATGAAATATAAAGTTGTTTGTTAGCAGCAGCCTCTTCATTGTTTACAGATCTTTTTAATGTGAAATTATTTAGATGACTTTTATTTTCTAGGGAGATTGTGCATATTTACTGATACTGGTAGATTGCAGAGGTTTGACTAGACTTCAAGATGGAAATGTTCTGAATTGGACAGTTTTGTCATTATTGGTGCATGCATTTTGTATCATTGTTTACTGGAAAATGTTCAAAACAATAAATTTAAAATGTCCAGTAACAACTGTACTTATTATACAAGGAAAATAATGTAATATAATCAGGAAGGTGTATCAAAGAACACACATGTTTTGTGTGCAAGGGGCCTATGATTTGAAAACAGCCCAAAGTTAATCTTTTATCTGCCACTGGCCAGATGTATTTTCTTTGAATGTGGGTTTCAATGCTGTTTCAATGAATGTGAGTTTCAAGGGCAGAGAAGTTTTAATGCTAAGTCTATTTTCATTGTGAGACTGTATTGTTTTGTTTAGCAGATATCTATTAGTGTTTGTGCTTTAAAATGTAAAAAAAAACTTATAAATGAAATCCAAATCAATGTAGAAGTAAAGCAGTATGCACATTACAGTGTTTATGGTAAATGGGGTGAAATAGTCTAATAATGGGACAGTGGAATGGCTGAAGGGAGGAGGCCCCATTCGACCATGGATTTTATGAGGGGGGAAGGGCGGCAAACTCAAAGACAGCCCCAGCTGAACTATACCTCTCAACTGTCCAGACTATTACAGAATGAATAGATTTTTGCTTATTTTTGGTTTATTCATCATAAAATTTGTGGTTTTCTGGCAAATCATTTAGGAATGAAGTCAATACATAATGACAGACACTGAGTTTCAGACTTCACACCCTTCAAAAAAGTGCATGCTAAAGCAAGACCTGTTATTCTATCAACTGTCTAAATTTATACAAGAGCAATTTTTAGTACTATTTGTATGTTTCCCCAATATATTTGGCCTTGTCTGATTTCCCTCATTAAGAGGTTGAGAGGTACACACAAATAAATCACTTTATAGAATTAGGTATATCCAAACCTCTCAAGTGTCCCCAATTTTGGCTCAAATGTTCCTCTCCCCCTAATAAACCCTTCCCAAAATGGTAATTTTGGAAGAAAACGTGGAGGGTTTACAATTAATAAATAATTGTAATGATCAGAGTTATAGATTACTTTTATTTCAGAAACGCATGTGGATTCTCTTATTTTGTCAGCTGCTCAGGTTAACAGTACTAATATTAAGAAAGTGTCCCTTCTTTGGCAGGTTCTCAGGTGTATTGTGTAGCTATTTTATATTTTTGCATCACATTTTTGGCCCCTTTTAATAAAATTCTGGTTTTCTGGCAAATTAGTGGCAAATCATTAAAGACTGAAGTTAAAAAATAATGATAGACATTTCAGTTTCAGATGTCATACCCTTCAGAAAATTCATATTAATGCAAAATCTACTATTCTGTTATCTTTCTAAGTTTATAAGAGCAATATTAAAACAATGTCCTTATTTTTGGGCCTTTGTTCTACTTCTACTTATAGGTTTGTCCAGATTTCTTAGTCTGAAATTAAGAGGTATGACAAATGTGTCAGGGCCATCACTGTCAGCCAGAGACATTTCAAATTGTGACATACTTGTTGCACCCCACTTCCTCATGTAGTGACTGGATGTGTCCAAGCAAGGCAAGGAGCAGCTATGCAGTGTGAGTGTGCAGAGTACCCCCCATCCAAGGAAGACACAAGTACTACAGTGGCTTTTCAATGGTCCTTGATTTTGCAGAATGTTCTGGTTTTCTGTCATATTTTTATGCTGTCGATTTATGCTTCTTATTATTCAGAAAATGCTGATGCTGTGGTAGCGTTGTTGCCTCACAGTTAGACATTGCCCGTTCGATTCTCAGTTTGAGTGTCTTCTGTGTGGTGACATGCGTGAATGGGCATTCCTTCATTGAAGGTTGTGCATTAGGCCCAGCAAGCCAGCACGTAAAAAAATCTACTGCCAGTCATTAGTGGACAGGAGTTCCACTGTGGCGACCCCTAACCGGGAAAAGCCAAAAGACACAACAACATTATTCAGAAAATGCATGTTATTGCAGTGCCTGTTGCTCTGTGTTAAAGTAACAATGCTTTAATGACCATCAGGTAAGCTTGCAGACGAGTACCAGTAAGAGTGAAAGGGAAGGTCTACAAGAGAGTAGTGAGACCAGCTATGCTATATGGGTTGGAGACAGTGGCATTAACAAAAAGGCAGGAGTCAGAGCTTCATGTGGCAGAGTTGAAGATGTTAAGATTTGCACTGGGTGTGACGAGGATGGACAGGATTAGGAATACGTATATTAGAGGGTCAGCCCAGGTTGGAAGGTTTGGAGACAAAGCAAGAGAGGCAAGATTACGTTGGTTTGGACATGTGCTAAGGAGGGATGCAGAGTATATTGGGAAAAAGATGCTAAGGATGAAGCTGCCAGGTAACAGGAAAAGAGGAAGGCCTAAGGTAAGGTTTATGGATGTGGTGAGAGAGAACATGAAGGTGGTTGATGTGACAGTGCAAGATGCAGAGGACAGGAAGAAATGGAAACAGCTGATCTGCTGTGGCGACCCCTAACAGGAACAGACAAAAGAAAAAGAAGAAGGTAAGCTTGTCTGAGATTTTAAGATGCAAGTAAGCTTTAATAAGCATACTGTTAAAGAATTACCAACATTGAAAGCCTTTTTGTTGTTACCATGCAGAGAATATTTACATAAATAGATAACATATAAGTCTTAGGTATTGAAATGCATATGACAATATTTGTAATAAAGGACAGGAGTACAGTATTTTCAGAAGGTCATTACATTTTTTGGAGACTTGCAGTCATTTTTGCAAGCTTTACCCGTAAACAAAATAGAATGCCAATCTATCATGTGTGGTCCGTAACCTGCACAGTAATCCTTTAAGAACTTTATCTTGAGCTTGTTTCTTGTTTGCTGTTCATTTTTTACTTTGATCATGTTTTCCCCATGGAACAACTAGA
The DNA here is from genome assembly GCF_019279795.1 of Protopterus annectens. Lineage (NCBI taxonomy): Eukaryota > Metazoa > Chordata > Ceratodontiformes > Protopteridae > Protopterus > Protopterus annectens. The sequence continues at coordinate 1,051,957,430 of NC_056727.1, forward strand.
TACTTGTTGTCAGGCAGCAGGCCTTTTTTAGATAAGAAACATTTTTACAAGTGGGGGTATTACAGAGATTACTACTTTCAGCATGTTACTTGGTACTTTTATAAAGCTGAATATAAATTATAATTAGAACTGCAGTACAAGGAGTGGAGGTTTGAGTTGAGTGCTGCTTGTTTTTTCTTCTTGCATTTTGACTGGCATTCCAGTAATGTATTTAAAAAGTATTTTTTTCATGCCTCACAACCTTTTTGTTTCCATCTAGATATTAAATAAGCTGTCATGTAGCCAATGCATTGACATATTTTTTTCTTCTACACTTCATTTTGTTGGACTCTCATAATGATGGTTTGGCAACCAGGTCAACATATTTAATGAAAGTCCCAGTTTTTGTGGTTCTGAGCATACCTTGGCCCCTTTCTAGTTGGCCACACGACTTCCTGTTGGCCCCACCCATTCAGCTCTCTCCTGCAGCCCCCCTTTGATTTGAAGTCACCAGCCACCACTGTCAACAACACATGCTCTAGTGATATATTGCTAAGCAGAACCTATGGCCATAGAAGCTGTGTTTGTCTGCAGTGACATAGAACACAGCTTGGGACCCTGAGTCACCCCAGGAATGGATGGCACATATATGACCACTACTGAAGTGTGCATTGCACAATATTAACTGTGACACTGCTAGGCCAGCTACTGGGATGTCACAGATATCCATATGTTAATTCTCAATACAAATGTGATATATATGTTTGTCACAGACATGTGATGGCCCTATACAGGGTATTTGCATACTGAAATACTGTTGCAGGTGTGTGTTTTGAACTGCGTGTAACTCCTAATACCTATTTCACTTGATTTCTCCACAACTCATTTATCTCTCTCCCTTCTTTTCCCACTTAGTTTACTCCCCTTTCTGAGATTTCACTTGATTCTGACTACTACAACTCTCCTCTCTTATTTACAAATTTAAAAAAATCTCTAATTTTCCCTTTTTTATCCATAGCCATACTTTTTCTATCGCCTGCTCTCTCTATCAATGTCCCCTCTGCTTTTGATTACTGATGTACATGCTTTTGCCTGTAAGAACTAAAATTTGATATACAGTACCTCTATATTCTTTTCTTAAACTGTGAGTTAATTGTCATTACTTCCCATCTATATGAAGTCCTTATGTATTGGAGATATATGAAAGACTTTAACATTTGGTTTCATTGCCTTTTTTGTAAATAACACCTTTAAACTCTCATGTTACAATTGTGAATCCAAGCATTATAATGCATGTTTATATTACCTCATGCATACTGTATTGTTTGTAAACATTTTTATGGTGCGTGTTTATATTAGCTCATGCATACTGTATTGTTTGTAAACATTTTTATGGTGTGTGTTTATATTACCTCATGCATACTGTATTGTTTGTAAACATTTTTATGATGTATGTAATACTTTGTGGAGCTTTTCTCCCCAGGCCTCTGCTGAAAAGGGTGCAAGTTCATTCAGACATTCCCGGTCAACAAATGTCAAATAAATAAAATAAATAAACATACTGAGCTCATACCATTCAACTGTCCAGTGTTATGCGCACTGACCATATGTGTGCCTCATATTTGTAGTTGTGTCATCAAGAGTTGTGTTATGTATGCCAAATAATTGCAAACCTGTAAACACTGACATTACAACATCACCTTCTCTTTCTTTTGTCTGTAACCATTAGTGGTCTCCACAGCAGATCATCTGTCTCCATGTCTTCCAGTTCTCTGCATCTTGCTCTGTCACACCAACCACCTGCATGTCCACTATCACCACATACATACACCTTATCTCATGCCTTCCTCTTTTCCTCTTACTTGGCAGCCTCATCCTTTCCCAAATATACTCAGCATACCTCCTCATCACATATCCAAAACAACATAATCCTGACACTCTCTGGCTTTGTCCCCAAGTTGTCCAACCTGGGCTGACCCCCTAACATACATATTAAAAATCCTGTCCACCCTTGTCATACCCAGTGCACATCTTGACATCAACTGCTAAGTCCAGCTCTGACTCGTACCTCTTTTTTCAATGTCAATGTCTCCAACCCATATAACATAGCTGGTCTCATTACCCTCTTGTAGACCTTCCCTATCACTCTTAATGGTACTCATCTGTCACAAATCACTCCTGACACTCTTCTCCACCATGCACATCCTGCCTGTACTCTTGTTTTTACCTCTCCCCAACACTCACCATTACTCTGAACTGTTGTTCCCAAGTATTTACACATATCCACATTTGCAAACTGTACTCTCCTCCCTGCATCCTCACCATTCCTCTATCCTCCCTCCCATTCACACACATATATTATGTCTTAGTCCTGCTGACCATCATTCCTCCTCTCTTTAGACCATACCTCCACCTCTCCAGGGTCTCTTTAAACCTGTTCCCTACTTTCACTACAGACCACAATGTCATCTGCAAACAGCACAGTCTACGGGACTCCTGTCTGATCATTTCTGTCAACCTGTCCATCACCACTGCAAATACAAAAGGGCTCATAGCTGATCCCTGATGTACTCCCACCTCCACCTTAAATGCACCTGTCACTCCCAATCCAGAACTCACATCCTTGTACATATCCTGTAGCATTCTTACAGATTCATCTGCCACTCCTGACCACCTCATACAATACCCCAACTCCACTCTAGGCATCCTGTCATATGCTGTCTCTAAGTCCACAAAGACACAATGCAGCTACTTCTGACCTTCTCTGTATGTCCCCATCAACACTCCCAGAGCAAATATTGCATCTTTACTACTCTTTCCTGGTATGAAGCCATACTGTCGATCAGGAATCTTCACCTCCTTTCTTAATCTAGCTTTCACCACCCTTTACCATTACCTCATGCTGTGTTATCTGTCTTGGGTTTTTATAGCTCTGCATACTACCCTTATTCTCTTAATTAGTACCCAAACACATGTTATCCCCTCTTCATACATCCTTTCACTTTCCAAGATTACAGTAAACAAACTGGTTAAAAAGACCACTACCATTTGTCCTAAACACCTCCATGCTTCCACAGGTATGTCATCTGGATGAATAGCCTTTCTGTTCTTAAACCTCTTCATAGCCATCCTTACTTCCCGTTGATAATCTGTTGCATGTCCTGATTCACCATACTCACATCATCCAACCTTCTCACTCTCTCATTCTCTTCATTCAACAGCCCATTAAAGTACTGTGTCCACCTGATGGACGCACTCTCCTTGCTAGATCCACCATTCTCCTTTATCAGTCTTATTTGCTGCACATCCTTCCTAGCTAAGTGCCTCTGTCTAGCCAATTGGTACAGGTCCTATTCCCAATCCTTGATGTCCAACCTTACATGCAACCTTTCAGATGCCCCATCCTCAGCCTTTGCTACCACTCTCTTTGCCATGCACCCCACCTCCCTATACACCTGTCTACTTTCTTCATCTGTCTGATAATCCCACTTCTCCTTGGCCAACCTCTTTCTCTGTATACTTGCCTATACTTCCTCCTGCCACCACCAGGTCTCCTTTCCCCCCTTCCTCTGTGCAGATGTCACACCAAGCTCTGTTCTACTCATCATCCCTTACCAGCTCAGATGTAGTTACACAGATATTTGCTAAGTCTTCACTACACCCACTACCTGTCTTAACTCTTCCCTAAACTCAGCCTCACATTCAGCCTTTCTCAGTATCCACCATTTGATCTGTGGCGCTGCCCTCACACTCAACTCCCTCTTCTTGATCACCAATGTCATCCCACAGACCAACATTCCATGCTGCCTAACTACACTTTCCCCTGTCACCACTTTACAGTTACCAATTCCCTTCTAACAGGCCCACCTGCATAGCAGATAATCCACCTGTGTGCATCTCCCTCCATGCTTGTATGTCACCCTATGCCCCTCAGTCTTTTAACATTACATATTCACCACAGCCATGTCCAACCTCTGTTGCAAATTCTACCACCATCTCATTTTCTGCATTCCTTTGCTTAACACCATACCTACCCATCACTTCTGCATCGCCTCTGTCCCCTTCACCAACATGCCCATTTAAATCTGCTCCAATAACCACTCTCTCACCCTTGCGTACACTCATCACCCCTTCATCCAACCACACCAAAGTACATCTGTCTCATGCATCACACACGCAATTAGTGGAGCATATGCACTAACGACTGTCATCATTACACTATCAATTCCCAACCTCCTAAACGTCACTCTACCCGTCACTCTTATCACCTCCACAAACACTCTTGGCATAATGTCCCTTCAGGTTAACCCATACACCAGTTCCCCTCCCATACACACCATGACAGAACCATTTGTACCCGACTCCGATACCCACAACTGTACACCCCTTCTATCTGGTCTCTGGCACACACAATATATCCACCTTTCCTCTGGCCAGCATATCAGCTAGCTCTGTCCCCATACTAGTCATACTCACAACATTAACATATCCTACCCTCACTACCACACTGCTAGCCTTTCACCGCTCTGCCTGCCATATAAGCGTCAGACATCCTCCAGGGTATGTCTGCGAATGCAAAGACTACTGCACTCTCAAATGACATATGTGTGTTACCGCAATATGAAGAAAGTGTCACTAATTTTTGCCCATAGCCCACCATGTATGTGTGGTGTACTCCAGATGTCCTGCCCTAACAGGCAGACATGACTAACTGAGTAGAAAGACTGTAATTACAGTGTGCCATACTGACAGAGAACAGAAATGTTTAGCAGGTATTACCTGTGCATATGTATATATGGGTAGGTGTACCTGGCTGCCTCATAACAACTTACATGGGATGCAAAATATCAGGTAAATAAGCTGTACATGTTGTACATTTGTGTAACCTTAGTTTTTGTGCATCCAAAAAAGTTACACTTCTAGAGCTACTGGTTGTGGCATTGCCCTGACACAGACATGGGTAGTATAATAAGCATGAGTATCATGTTGAAATTGTAGAGGTGGCCAACTGCATTCTGACCCGGTGTCCATACCTACTGCAAACAGATATGTGACCACCCACATAGCTGTATGGCCTCAGCAATATCTTACTTGTAAAACCTGTCTCCACCAAAGTAGAGAAAACCCCTTTGCTGGACAACAGCAATGTACAAAGCACATAATGTGATGCTATACTGGCTGTACAGGGCAAAGTAGGAGCAGGCACCAACTGTGCAGTATGTCAACCTGTGTGTGAATGAGCATATTAGGCCACAGGTGGATTACTGTAAGACTAAATATGAGTACAAGTTGTACACATCCACTAAGGACAATCACAAGGCCATCTTCACATATGTCTGCAGTCTTAGAGGCAATAACCTAACCCACCCTGTAATGGTGGTCAATCACAGCACATACACACATACCATAGCTGCAGCCAACCTGCTGCAGACAGGTTTAGGGCAAACATCACCCCCTGGCTCACCATCAGTATAGGTGGATATGCACAGCATGCACACCCCTCCCCTCATCATCATGGATCAGGTGCAAACTGCTTAATCAAAGTTAACAAAAGCAAGTCCCCTTAGGGCATGATAACATTCTAGTCTGCATCCTACATGAACCTAGGCATATGCTTCCAGCCCCATTACACACTGTATGCAAGCAAAGCCAGTGCACCATTGACATCCCATCTGCAAGGAACACAGCCACTGTCATCCCTCCACACAAACATGAATGATGAATGGCGCTTTATGCAATGTACTGGCCCTCATTGGGGGGGACATGACACATTAGGACCAGGAGTACAATGCATGTTCACACAGTGCTGCCAGGTACAGGGGTATGATGTGTTTGTAAGTGGCGGCTAATGATTGTGCATATTCATGTGCTGGCTCTGTGAAGAACTCTGGGCAATGTATGAGGTCCTGTGATGTGTTTCCCTGTTTATGTCTTCCAGGTGCCATGCAGCGGCAACTGCCTTACACCGATACCGATGCAGAGATAGCAGCCATCTTAAACTATGCCATCCTTTCTGGCCGTAGCCGGCAAAATCTTTGGGAGTGGACTGCTGATATCATCCACAGAGTGAACATCTTGGGCCACCATGGATTCACATACAATCAGGTCTGGCATAGAGCAACTGACCTGATACATTATGCCAGGCAAAGGGTGCTGCTGTAGCGAGGGACCATACTGCTACCGGTGTGGGGCCAGCCACACTGGCCCCACTTATGGTGACAGAGGAGCTCCTTGTCAATCTTGGGGTAGACCCCAAACAATCTCAAACACGGGAAACAGCAGTCGTGGAGGTGGGCGGCACCCAGGCAACAGGAAAGGAGTGTCCAGGTAAGGCCAAAGGGCACATCAGTGAAATGAGGTAACATTTAAACTATCTTCTATAGAGTCTCTAGATGCACATGTCAGTAAATAAATGGATTAGTGGGTGGGGTTCAGTAATGCACAAGTGCACATCTATGGCGAAGGGCAGCAAATTGTGTAATATCATGGTGTGTACTGTACATGTGCAGAAACATAGCATTCATCTTGTACCAATGCCTAATGTGAATCTGCTGACAGTACCTCTCCCTCACAACTACAGAGGTCCCTCTGGTCTGCACATAGGACAGCACACTGAACCCAGTAAGTATGGGGTTTCCCTGTTGTGCCTCACTATTACCTCAGACATGCTAAAGTTAATGCATGTGACAATGCACGTAACTTTTGCACTCAGCTGTTTGGCAATATCGGCATGTTCACCTGTGGTTGTGTTTACTGCATTGCATCATGGTGGTCATGACAGGGGCCTATTTGCAGGAGATGTCACATATCTGTAGCATAGCTCACAATCTATCATTGAAGGATATCTGGACAAAGACTGAGAAAATGGGGGAACAAAGGCCCAAAACTAGGGTCATACTGTATAAATTAGTGGTATAGAGTGCATATAACAGATGTACACACCTGTTAGAATGCCAGGTATTTGTTATATATAAAAATGAGAGCACTATAGACAAGTTCAAAATACTGCCAACCTTTCATGTGACCTATAGCCTGTACAATTCAATTGCAAAGAAAACAAATCTGTTAGGGGAACAATAATGACACATAACAATAGTACAACAACCTAGATGCATATGTGTGCACAGGTTGAAGCTACTACTGTGTTTTGGCAGCTTTCGCTATAACTACAGCAGTACATCTTATTGGGTACACACCTGCCATCAATTACAGGGACTCTTTGATTAACAGCAAATAACGGTCAGCTGTCCTACCAGGATTATCCTAACATATACCAGTTGACTGCTACAGCAACAGCCATGGTTCACATGGAGCTGATGAAGCTGCTAAGGGACCACATGTTTAAGATGTATCAGCCTGGAGAAGGGTAACAAAACATTTCCACAGCATTGCACATACCAAGGAACACAGTGCAGACAGTCATCAAAAGGTGGTAAAAATATGGGGCTACAGTGACACTGCAAAGGAGTGGACATCCCCCAAAGTCTATGAGAATACAAGACCAAAACTGGCCAGGGAGGCTGTCAGGCACCCTACAGCAACAGTAAAGGAGTAGCAGGAATCACCAACAAATACTGGGTGTGTACTACATGTCACAACAATCTTCCATGGTCTCCATATGTCCTGCCTATAGGGTAGGGTTGGAAGATGGCAGACATTCCTCACACCAAACAATATCCAGGCCTGGTGAAAGACTGAAAACAATATATCAGGTTTCCAAAAAGCAAGTGGGAAATTGTGTTATGATAATATGGGATCATGGTTGAACTCTTTGGCCACAATTCTGACAGGTGTGTTTGGCTCAATAACACCACTGCACATCGCCACAACAACACCATCCCCATAGTGAAGCATGGTGATGGCAGTGTCCTGCTTTGGGGTTGCTGTTTACAAGTTGGAACTGGGGCTGTAGCCATGTTAGAGGGGATTATGAACAGTTCCAAATACTGGTCCCTTGTGGCTGCAATCCTTCTGGTGTCTGCCACATAGCTGTGGATAGTGAGGAATTTCACCTTTCCACAGAACAATGGACCAAACCATACATCCATATCAACAAAAGGATGGCTTCACCAGAACACATGCAACATTCTGCACTGGCCAAGGGGATGCCCTTGCAATCTGACATAGTTGGAGGTGTTTTGCAAGGAAGAATGTGCAAACATTGGCAAGTCAAGATGTGACATGCCAATAGACACCTTCCCAGGAGGACTTGCTGTGATTAAATCAAAAGGTGCTGTAACAGAGTATTACATTAAGGGTGTGCACATTCATGCAACCAGCCTGTTGTACCTATTTAATTTCCATGTTACCTGTAACTGATGTGTATGTTCTTCAGTTGGATTGCACAGTTTATATGTCATATGAAATTATGGCAATGTTATGACCTGATTTCTGAGGTCTCATGTGATATATCACAAAAATCTGGTATGTTAACAGGTGTGTGCACACTTACTATATCCACTGTAAGCTTGGAAAGTTGTTTGAGTAATCGGCTTTGTTTTAAAATACATGTACTGCAGGTTATGCAGTCTGCACCTCAAATTAGGATATTAATTAATGGCACAAATCCACAGGTCAACCCAGTAATGTATCAGACAAATACAGGAGTTATGAGGAACAGAACAAACATATGAGCCACACATGTAGACATTCAGCAAAATCCTGTACAGTTGGGAGATATATTCTGTAGTAGTTGCCACAGTGCTATACTGGTGAACAGCAATAATTTACATGGGTGCAGTATGTGCTAGGTGAAGGGCCATCATCTACTAACACCACTCACTTATCCCAGAGATGTATATTAGTAGTAATGGAAATTGGAAAGGGCTGCAGTGCATGATGCTGAAGGTCTGTCCAGATTGTGTATGTGTATGTTATTGTCTGACTGCATGTTGTGAATGCCTGCAGTCTGCTAATGTGATGTCTGTTTAATGCCTTTGAGGCACCTCATCTGTATGTGTGCATGTGTGTATCTGTGTGTGTGTGTGTGTGTGTGTGTGTGTGTGTGTGTGTGTGTGTGTGTGTGTGTGTGTGTGTGTACCAGCAATCCTTATACTGTTGGTAGTAATTTGCATATGTTATTTTTCCCTCACAGGTGGACATGGTACACGGTCCCTCCCACTCTGATACTGATGTCAGTGTCTCTGCAGAATCTGACCATGATGATACTCATATTGAGGCACAGCTGGGGTTATCAGGGGGTGAATCTGTGCCATTGGTTGGCATCCCACTATTGTCAATCCCATCCCTGCACACTGTCACAATGCCCACACATACCCCGTCACCAGTGGCCAGAGATAATGGGCAGTTGGTGGGTGGTAGCATGGAACAGGCTACTGTGGTGACAATGGCAAGTGAGGGTGCAGGCACTAGCCATAACCAGAGTGCTGGTGAGGTCCCACACACAGGCAGATGGGCAAGGGGCAGGGGTGCTCAGAGGAGGATCGCAGCCCTTCACGCCCCTGTTGCAAGTTCTACAGCAGCCATCACCAGACAAATGTTTTGGGCCATCATGGAGACACAGACGCATAAGGAACATAACACCAGGCATATATGCAGAGTCATGGATGAGCATGTCCATGCTGTCCATGGCAATATTCGTGAACTCACTGCAGCCATCGGTGAGCATACTGAGATCATGGCTAGATGGTGGGAGTGAGACCTTGGCACTCCTCGACTGTGGAATATCTGTGCTTGAGCATTTGGCGGACGATGGCCAGCAGCCACATGGATGTAGGGCAGCACCATGATCAGCTGAGGGTCTATATGGCCATGCACCATCACGTTCTTGTACTGCCAGTATGACCAGTACTACTGAAGGGGGTGTGCAGTCCACACCATGATGCAGCAGGCCATGGGCATGGAATCCTGGTCTGTCCCAACAGGCACACGGATCCAGCAGGCAGCAGTCATGATCGGGGAGTAGTAATGCATCTAGACATGACCCTGGTGGTGCTGGTGATAACCTTGGCAGGCCCAGTTCCTGTGTCTGTGTCTGGAGATGGTGAACTGTACACCCTGCCACGTATGGCCTCTAGCTGTCCAAAATACCCCTGTGTAGGATGCCCACATGGCGTGACAGTGTGCATACAAACACACACACACATCACCATCAGACAAGTCACCTCCACATACATACACACACACACACACACACACACACACACACACACACACACACACACACACACACACACATACACACACACACACACACACACACACACACACACACACATGCATACACACCACCCCTGCACAGCCCATTTAATGAGCACTCCCCAAACACACACACATGATGCCAACTATATGGCCCAACCTAGGCTTCTGGCAAATCCACACAACACGCTGTGCATATGATGATATCTGTGCTACATCCCTGCCATCCATACCATCGATGCAGAGACATGCTAATATGGGTCTGATGCACAGGGTGACTTTAGTAGAGTGTAGCTATTTAATGCTGTGTAAGGTGTTGTCATCTGGCATTTGTAATGGGTACACATCTGAGTATGTGTGTACCTTCTCAGCCATGATGTATTATTGGTGTTGTGACACATCAACCATGTCATTGCCGAGGTACAGCTGTAGCTGCACACATTTCCCAGGTCTGTGTAACGGTTCTTGCATGTGCCTCATAGCTTATAGGGCTGAGGGGTTATATCTAAGTCTATGGTAATTGACAACAGGTCTAGTAGAGTGGACAATGGTAAGTGTGGTGTGTGGAACACAGCTCAGATTGCTAACACCCTCAACCCCAGAGGATATTGTGTCGACCAAACACACAGAGAATACTGTTCACCCACACACACACACACACACACACACACACACACACACACACACACACACACACGCATGCACACACAGGATTACAGTTGCCAGTGTTGTATTTGGAACCCCTACCTATCAAGTTGTGGTACCACACTATTATGCGGTTATTTCAGGTTGCACAAGACTACTAGTGTGATGAGTGTTACAAGGTACCTGTAAGGTGAATAACATCACTTGGCCTTGTGGGGTATGGCAATTTTAGCTGTACTGGGTGTGAAAGAACTCATAATAGTGTCTCATGCAAGTCTACACACTCACAACCACTGCTATACATACCAATGCACACACACACACACACACACACACACACACACACACACACACACACACACACACACACACACACACACACGCACATGATACTGTTCTCTCATACACATTTGCCAGGTCTGAAATTAGAACCCCTACCCATCTATTTATTGTTACTACATTATTATGCATTTACCACATGTGCCATGGAGGTTATGGGGAGACAGTTGCCCAAAGGTACTTTTAAGGTGAGGGACATCACCAGGCCTTGCAAATTATGACAAGGGATGATGCACTGGGTGAGAGAGGTGACACAAATACTGTAACCTACACATATACTCACACACAATAATACACACACACACATTTGCCAGGACTCATATTAGAACCCCTAGCTATGTAGTTATTGGAATTATAGTGTTATGCAGTTACTGCACACACCACAGAGCGTATAGGTTGGGGAGTGTACCAAGGTACCTTTATAGTGACTACTACAAGATAGAGCAAAATCCTTAAAAGGTAAGACACCTTTGATCACTACAAGTAAAAAACTAAGAGCTCTCATAAAATCATCCAAAGCAAACTTTGAGAGAAAAATAGCTAAAGACTCAAAAGACAATCATAAGGCCTTCTTTAGCTATGTTAGAAACCTTGGAGGAAACTCCCAGATATGCTCAGAACTAGTTCAAAATGATGTGAAGATTACTGATCCTACAGACATTGCCAACATACTGGCTGACAGGTTCAGTGCAAACCCCCCCCCAAAAGGAGAGATATCTATACCAAATGATTGCAGCCCCCCAAACATCTCTCACACCCAAGTGAGAACTGCTCTCTCCAAAGCAAAAAACACAGCACCCATGGGACCTGATGGTGTCCCCGGCTGTGTACACTGAAGTCAACGAGGAATTACACCCACAGCTAGGACAGCTGTTTAATCATAGTCTCACCTCTGGATACATACCCAGGGGTGGCACTGCGACGGTGGTCCCACTTCACTAAGGCGGTGCCTCCACCGACCCTGGAAATTACCGGCCCATTAGCTTGACAAGCCTTATCTGCAAAGCCATGGAGAGGATCATAATGGATCTCATAAATAAAGACATAGGGAATTTGCAGACTTTGGATCCAACCCAGTTTGGCTTTGTCAAAGGCAGATCATGCCTTTTAAACTTGGTTGACTTTTTCAAAACAGTCACCAAAGCCATTGATGAGGGAAAGGCAGTCCATACAGCCTACCTCGATCTGGTGAAAGCCTTCGATACAATACCCCACTCGGGTATCATTGAAAAACTCATCAGCTTAAATGTTAACCCATACATCACAAGATGGGTTGCAAACTGGCTGAGTGACAGAACCCACAGGGTCAGAGTTGCTGGCGCCATGTCAGACTCAAAGCCTGTCACAAGTGGTGTCCCACAGGGCTCAGTCCTGGGCCCACTCTTGTTTGGCATCTACTTTTCCGAAGTACAAGCAAACACAGAAGGGTTATGGCTGACAAAGTTTGCAGATGACTGCAAACTGGGCCAGGTCGAAAACACATCTGACACAGATATCCTTCAGAAGGGTCTCACAGAAATGGATAACTGGTGCCAGAGCCATGGCCTGAAGTTAAATGCCAAAAAATGCATAGTCATACCCTTCGGGAAAAACAAGGTTACCCCTAGCTACCATATAGGTGGCAATCCACTGAGCACAGAAAAAGTTATCAGGGACCTGGGGACCCAGGTTGACAGTAGCCTGTCATTTGACACCCATGTAGCTAAAGTAGTTAGGAAGACCTTCTACATTGCCCACCTTATCATGAAGGGATTCACATCTAGATCAAGGGAGGTCATAGTTTCCCTATACTCATCACTCATCAGACCAATGATTGAGTACAATGCCCCATTCGGAATATATCTGACCCGACACTTGCAGCAGCTGGAGAGACCACAAAAGTTCCTCACCAAAAGGATAAAGGGTCTCAAAAATCTGTCCTATGCTGCCCGACTGAAAGAACTTCAGCTCTATTCAGTCGCCACCGCTTGCTCAGAGGTGACCTGTGCCTGACATACAAGGCCATGTCAAACCCAGATTTGATGAATATGCTTCACCTCAAAAAATCTAGATCCGTCAGAGCCACAAGGGCGGGAGACTTAAACCTCAACACGGCTATTAATAGGACATGCTGGAGGGATAGATTCATCACCCAAAGACTCCCTATGCTGTGGAACAAAATCCCGGTATATGTGAGGCAGAGCACCTCGCTGGCCTTGTTCAAGAGAAATCTTGACCAATGGATGGGAGATCGCAGATATACCCCAGGGATTACCTCAGTGTCACTGCTCGACAGAGGCACAGCAAAATAATGGGTATAGTTCCCCATACTAAAGGGGTGGCGTAAGCCACAAAACTATGGGCTAGGCTTGTAAATGCCCTTGGGCAGATAGCCTAGTATGAACCTATGAACCTATGAACCTATAATATCTACAGAACTTGTAAGGTATGGCAATGGTAGTTGTACTGGGTGAGACAGACCATCAACTACTTTCACCCACATGTTTACATACTCACAAACACTTTTATACACACTAATGCACGCACACACACATTTTACAGTACTGAGCTCCATAGGTTCAAAGATTCATAGGTGTGTATGTGGCAAATGGCCATGGAGGCTTTACAAGGCTAGCCCATAGGAAAACATTGGCATCATGCCACCTGATTCTACTCCTTGTGTCTACTGAGTATAGTCACTGGAGTGATCCCCAGGGTGGGTATTCTATTCCACATCCACTCCTCCTGATTTCTCTTAAAAAGGGCCAGTGATGTGCTCTGTTTGACATGTATGCAATGTGTATTCCATAGCGTGGCCAGTCTCTGGGTTGTGAGCCAGCCCGTCCACTATGTCATGTTGATTGTGGGGGGGGGGGGTGGAGGTATCTGGGTCATGTTGTGTGGACAGATGGTTTCTTTGGATGTAGCATTCCTGACAGGGTTGGGTCAGACATGGCTGTGTAGGTCAGGCAGAGATTGCACCTAAGTAGCCAATATGAGACAGATTCATTAGAGTTGTTGGATTCTGTCCATATGGGGCAAGTGTGTAGTATCTAAGATATTCTTTGTGAGGTATGTTTGCAGGCTCTCCTGTTGTTGCAGGTGTTCAGTGGGGTACATGGCAAATAGACCATAGTACACATTGATTGGCTTACTGAGGGGGAGTACAGGGAAACACTGTCCTTTTACTTCCCGGATTCAACACCCTTAGTCAGGAGAAGTTACACATGGAAGGACTTTCGGAAGACTGTGGCACTGTGGTTGTCAACAGAGAACTCACTGTCAACCTGTATTCCCAGTTTTCTTATACCAACATCAGTGGACTACCATCAATGTATTACTTTATGGGAACCATGCACCCAAAAGGGAGGGCAACAAATAATATAGCACTGAGCTCATGTCCAGGGTTCTGACAAAAGTCATAGGTCTCAGAGAGACATTTGTGAAGGATGTTAACCTCACATGGGGGGCGGTAATAATAGCACCCACCTTGTAGTCATCTGCAAACATTGTCAGCCAGGGTGCCTTCATATTGGGCTGGTCCTCAGAGGTGTGGATCCCAAACATGAGGGTACCCAGGTCCACAACCTGTGGGACTCCACTCATGATTGTTCAGTAGTCTAACATGGGGTCCACTGCTTTCACACTATGGGTTCTATCTGTGAGCCAGTTTGCAGGTCACCCACTGATGTAGGGGTTGCTGCCTACCTTAGCATGTTTTGTATGATTCCTGAGTGGGGACTGATATCCAAAGATTAGATGGGCTCCCTATCTTGTTATCTATTCCATACTGTCACATAGTTATTGCACATGGCACAATGCTTATAGGACTGCAGAGTGTCTACAGGTCCCTCTAGATTGGATGACAACTGTGGGCCTTGTAATGTGGACACTGGGACATGCACTGGGTGGGCATCAGCAAAAAGTAGCAAAACCCACCCCCTCAATGGATATGTTTCTCACACAAACACACACACACACACACACACACACACACACACACACACACACACACACATACACACACACACACACACTCTTTTACATTTGCCAAGACTGAGATTAGAATGCCTAGCTAGTTGTAGCATTATGCAGTTATCTGCACCACAGAGATTACAGAGCTGAGGCCTAATGAAC
Organism: Protopterus annectens; assembly: GCF_019279795.1. Classification (NCBI taxonomy): domain Eukaryota; kingdom Metazoa; phylum Chordata; order Ceratodontiformes; family Protopteridae; genus Protopterus; species Protopterus annectens. The sequence continues at coordinate 1,051,972,667 of NC_056727.1, forward strand.
GGGACTTCTAAAATGACTGATATCCACAGGACTGCTAAAGTAGGGCAATGGGAAGACTACTGGGTTTGAATGGACCCAAAATATTTAACTTATATACACAAACACACTTTTACATTTGCCAGGACTGAAATTAGAATTCCTACCTAACTAGTTATTTGTACTATAGTGATATGCAGTTATCGCACATACCACAGAGTATATAGGGCTGAGGCCTGAAAAAAGGACTTCTAAGGTGATTGTTATCTGCAGGACTACTAAAGTAAGGCAATGGGGAGTGTACTGGGGTTAAATGGACCCAAAAGCTTTGACTTATAAACACACACACAGTTACATTTGCTAGGACTGAGATTATATCTCCTACCTAACCAGTTATTTGTACTATAGCACTATGCAGGTATCACATATGCCACAGAGATTATAAAGCTGAAGTCTGACAAAAGGGACTTCTAAGGTGACTAATATCTGCACATCTGCTAAAGTAGGGCAATAGGAAGTGTACTAGGTTTTAATGGACCCAAAACTTTAACTTATAAACAGATACACACGCACTTTTAAATTTGTAAGGACTGAGATTACAACTCCTACCTAACTAGTTATTTGTACTATAGTGTTATATATTTATCACTATACCACAGAGCTTGGAGGGCTGAGATCTGCCGATAGGGATTTGTAAGGTGACTGATAATTGCAGGATTGCTAAAGTAGGGCAATGGGAAGTGTACTGGGTTTGTACTGACCCAAAATCTTTAACTTTTAAACAGAGACAAGCACACACACATACCATACCTCCCAACTGTACTGAATGACTCAGTTTTTACCAAGATTTGGGTTCCAAATAATCGAGTGCCACGATTCTCGAGTGGAATCCCATAATTTCTGAATTTCCCAGTGCTTTTACTTTAAATTTTATTTCCTAGCTTTTAGAGCTGATATCATCACATGCGCGATGATGTCATCTCCATGACACAGCCTGTCGGAACTGAGCTGAAGACTGAAGCTCAACGTGTGTGCATTTCTGGCTGCTCAAATCCTTAGTGAGAAGCTGGATATTTATGCTGTGCTGCCTATGAGCCGTTTTTATTACAGAAGAGACATTTGAAGAATGGACGAAGAAGAGTGCTGGTGCCAAACTGGATATCTATTACGGAAGAGCTGTTTGAAGAATGGACGAAGCAGAGTGCAACTGGATATCTATGTTGCCCATGGAAGCATTTTCATTAGAGGGATGAGCTGTCTGGAAAGGTAGGAGGAGCTGCAGCAAAGGTGTGTGTGTGTGTGTGTGTGTGTGTGTGTGTGTGTGTGTGTGTGTGTGTGTGTGTGTGTGTGTGTGTGTGTGTGTGTGTGTGTGTGTAATTCACTAAATAATGTCAGGCTTCAATTCTTCAGAAAATAAATGGTAACATCAAACCTTTTATTCTAGCAATTTTCTAAGTTTATAACATCAGTATTTGAAATCTGTTCCTATTTTTGGGGCGGTATTCCCCCATTATTGGCTTTGTCCAGGTTTTTTGTGCTATGAGGTTGAGAGCTATGGTGAGAAGTAAGAACTGAATTATATTCCCCCATTATTGGCTTTGTCCAGGTTTGTTGTGCTAAGAGGCTGAGAGCTATGGTAAAAAGTGAGAACAGAATTCACTAAATTATAGCCATTTAAGTTTCAGTCTTTCCATTGTTTAGGAAGCTGCTGATTTGGCATAGTGGTATGGTATGTTGCTCTGACTGTAGTGCATAGGTTTCTGGGTTCAAGACCTGGTAGTGAAACGCATGGTGGTAGCAACATGTTTTATTCTAGCAACTTTCCAAAATTATACAAGCAATATTTAAATTTTGTCCCTGGTATTTGGGCTTTTGTCCGCCCCCCAATAAATTTTGGCTTTTTCCAGATTTCTAGTGTTGCAAATTTGAGAGATACAGTTGAGTGTCTAGTGGATTTTACAATGAGTTGAGAGCTTCAGGGGAAGAGAAGTTTAATGTTGCTTATGGTGAGCCTTCTTACATTGCTAATAGCATAACAGGTTAAATACTTGCTTTTGATGCAGAAGGCTGTGGGTTCTACTCCCACAGTAAGCAAATGCATTGCCAAAACTATACTGTGTTGTTGTACTTTTAAAGGGAGTGGGTGCAACAAGTCAAGAGTATAGCTACAGATACAACAGAAGTGAGAAAATGTCATGCACAAGGGCATCTGTGCCTCAATGGAAAGAGCAAAAAATATCATTAACCCAAATTCAGGTACAGAAAATCATAATTATGATGTTTTGTGCTGCATTATAAGAAAATATTTTTAAGCAAGTACAGTACATTTTCCAGCATTCAAGATAAAACACATATTTTTCCACTTCAGGCAGTGGAGAAGCAAGCATGGCCAGTTAACAGCACCTGGACTACAATGATAGTGTTGATGCTTCATGATGAATGTAGGAGAAGGTCTCTCAGTACTTGGACTAAAAACTGGAAGTCTTAAAATATGCAGTTCGCCTAGTCTATTTTGTAGTACATTTGCAGCTATTGAATTGGTCTGATAACACACGCCTAGTCTATTTTGTAGTACATTTGCAGCTATTGAATTGGTCTGATAACACACATCAGAGTTATTCAAGCAAAAAACTGAAATTGAAAAAAAGTTTGAGAAGCTATGCAAGATGCCCATGGCTTACACTACTGTCATTCTGTTTTATATATATATATATATATATATATATATATATATATATATATATATATATATATATCTATATATATATATATATATATATATATATATATATATATATATATATATATATATATGTATATATATATCTGTGTGTGTGTGTGTGTGTGTGTGTGTGTGTGTGTGTGTATATATATATATATATATATATATATATATATATATATATATATATATATATATATATATATATATTTATATATATAAGTGTGTGTGCGGAGGTAGACTTTTATGATGGAAATGTTCTGAATTGGGCAGTTTTGTCATTATTGGCTCATGCATTTTGTTTCATTGCCTACTGGAAAAATGTTCACGCAATAAATTTAAAATGGGCTATAAGTCTAGCAAATGTGCTGTTTTATACAAGGAATATAATTTAATAAAGTCAGGAAGGTGTATAGAAGAACACATGTATGTTTCTTGTTTTGTGTGTAAGTGGCCTATGATTTGAAAACAGCCAAAAGGCAATCTTTATCCACCACTGGCCAGATGCATTTACTTTGGATGTGGTGCGGGTTTCGATGCTGTTTCAATGAATGTGATTTTCAAGGGCAGGGAAGTTTTAATTCTAAGTCTTTCATTGTGAGACAGTATTGCTTTGTTTAGCAGATATCTGTGGTTGTGCCTTTTGCTATAAAATGTAAAAATAAAATCCAAATGATCATTGTAGAAGTATATCAGTATGTACATTAGTGTTTATGGTAAATGGGGCAAAATAGCCCAGTAATGGGATATTGGAATGGCTGCAGGGGGACTCTGGTGCCATATTTTGGTTGTCTGTTCTTCAGTTTGCCTTTGAAAGTTGTTATCCCACAATTCCATTGGAGTGGGCAGGGTTATGTAATTATGCATGCAAGTTTTATGTTACTCACCATATAGATTTGTACTTATTTTTCATGGGCCTTGTCCAGATTTCTGATGTTTTCAGGTTGAGAGGTATGACACACATACACACACACTTACATTTGCCAGGACTGAGATTAGAACTCCTGCCTAACTAGGTATTTGTACTATAGTATTATGCAATTATTACATGCGCCACCAAGCTTATAGGGGCTGAGGTTTGACCAGAGGGACTTCTAATGTGACTGATATCTACAGTACTGTTAAAGTAGGGCAATGGGAAGTGTACTGGATTTGAATTGATCAAACATATTTAACTTATAAACACACACACACAAACACACACACCCACACACACACACACACACACACACACACACACACACACACACACACACACACACACACACACACACACACACACACACACACACACACTTTTTAGACCTCCTACCTAACTAGTTATTTTTACTATATTGTTACATACTTATCGCTCACACCACAGAGATTATAGGTCTGAGAGCCTGATGAAAGGGACTTCTATGGTGATAGACATCTTCAGGACTGCTAAAGTAGAGCAATGGGAAGTGCACTGGGTGGGAAAGGCCTGTTAATTACTGGATCCTACTGTCAATTCTCTAAGTGTATAAGCATGTTCAGTGTGACCTTCTATAGTAAATGTGGGGCTACATTCCAGGGTTTGTTGTACTCCAATCCAGTTTGTTTTGTGCTACAGCCATACCGCTCAACCTGTTGGTGCAGGATATCTGGAGATAGCCTATCAAAATGGGGAGACAATGGGCCATACAGTGATTTGTGACTATTTCTCTCAGTAATGTATGGGATGCTAGGGTTTCAGGGTTTGTTTTAGCAGATATCTGGCATATATGACATTTGACACTGTCATGTATTATTTCAGTACCTCGTGCCATACCTCCTCAGATCATCACAGTGATTTACCAGAAGATTACAGGATGGATGATGCACACACCAATATTATGGGCCAAATGCTAGGCATTTTTGCACAATCCAGCCTGTTGAGAGGTGTGACTACAACCATTTGACTGCTGGAGCTGTGGAAATGGTCCAGCAACTTGGTGATATACTACAATGGTGAAATCTCTGTGCATTTCTGTTCTTGCCTGGTCTGATTTCCAGTTCACAGCTGGGTAATATAAGTCAGGCAGGATCAGGATGACAGGCAGACTCCAGATAGATTTGTAGGGGATAAGATATGTGTGTGGGGTGTCCTGGTTCAGATATTTTGGCCTATAGCTACCAGTATTTTGCATAGGGGTCTTCTCAAAGGTTGACTGCACTTGGAGGGTCTTGTGTGTCAGACTGTTTGACCAGCATGGAGGTGTGTGTGTGTGTGTGTGTGTGTGTGTGTGTGTGTGTGTGTGTGTGTGTGTGTCTCACATATATGTATGGCCCACCTCATTTGGCTTGGCTGGCCACATTTTGGAGTCAGGATGTTGCATAGGATGACGGATCAGGGAAGGGTGTGTTAATCCCCATGGCTGTGGGCCAGGGTTCTGTAGATGCAGACATGTCACTATCTTCCAGGGTTAGGACTGTCTGCAGCGAGTGCATTCCCATGTTTAGACTCCTAGACCTGCCTGTCGACTGTACAGAGTATCACAGAATGTCCAGATTAATGACTCATATATCTGGGTGGTTATCCAAATAAGTGTGGTTTTCAAGGAAAAGTGTTTTGCAAGTCACTCAGGGTTGAAGTCAGATATTACTGACAGTTGACATTGCAGTTTCAGACTCCATGACCTTCAGGCATTCATTCCTAATACAATCATTCCATTGACTTTCTAACATTATTAGAGCAGTATTTCAAATGTGTCCTTCTGTTCCAGATTTCTAGCTCTCTGACACTGGCAGATTTTTTCCTAGCAGTTAGCAGCATGGCCTTTCTTTGCATTTTGTAGACTGTGTTATGTTGGTGTTACGGACACCATGACACTCCCTAACAGGGCACTGTAGGTGAGGCATAGGCATTTATCAGAGGCCTGTAGGCCAGGTGTGACAGATGCAGGCCATCTGTAGCAAGGCAGTGCATTCTGATGATCATATGTTCCCAGGCTGCTTGCAGTGGTCAACGAGATGGCACCAGTAAGTTGACTGGGTGTTACTGACAATTGCTTTCTGTTCATGTTGAGCATCCACCGTAGCTGACTGCTTGATGCTGCTTAAGGCTAGGGACATGTTATTGCATTTCTATGGGACTATGGCTGGGGGGGGGGGGTGACACATCGAATCTGTATACAATATATATTTGCAGAAACTGCACTATGTTCTTAACATTTTGGTCTCATTTAGCATAGTGGTGTGTCCTATCTTTGAGACTACAGGCATAACTGTATTGACCACAGGTCAGATTCTTCGGGCATAAACATTTTTATTTTCAGACTTCTTACCTTTCAGAGCCATACTGCCACTGCCAGACCAGCTGTGATATCACCACGTAAGTTGGAAGGTGGGAATTTCATGGATGTTGCCATGTGAGGGCCTTTGCCAGACATTTCTGTATGATTTTCTGCAGCTTATCTACTGGGTGAGGCTGGGGGTGAGTATGGTACCCTCACTTTGACAATTATGCATGTGACCTATGACCCCCCCAGTTATTTGGCTTACCACATATACTGCAGTGGTATTTGTCAACTAGGGTGGTACTGCATACTGTGGTTAAGCCAGTACTGAGCATACACTTCCTGCTGTCCCACATAGCTGTCAGTTGTTTGCTGCTATCCCAGTAAGCCACCCCATTCCCTTGCATGCTTGCATCAATACCATAGATATGCTATCAGCACATTCTACTCCATTCATTTATTGTTAAGAAGACTGACTTACCTTGTGCCAGTTATGAGGATGGTGCTTGAGGGCTGACTATGTCAGATGCATGCAGTAGAAAGCCGATACATGGTAAGGTATAGGTGGTGTGATGTTTGGCATCCATTTTACTGTGTGTGTGAGTCAGAGAGCAATATCAGTTCCTTACCTTGGGCCCTACAGTGTCAGTGTATGTGCTATGTGTTGGCTCTTTGCCAAGGACAGGGCATACTGGGCATGCCTCCATCTGCCTACAGGGGCAGGCTCAGGATGTTCCTCCTCTGAGTCTCTCTGTGCCTGCGGAGACATTGGCAATGGTGAGGGGTTGTGTGGTCCTTCCCTGTTTTTTTCCTGCTGCAGCTGTTTCCACAGTATCATATTGTGTAGCATGGCACATACTATGAACATGTGTGCACATGTGGCTAGAGAGTACTGCAAGGCTCCACCAGATATGTCAAGGCAACAGAACCGTGACTTGAACATCCCAGATACACACTCTGTAATGATCCTGGTTTGTGCATGTGCCTCATTATGGCATTCTTGTGTGGGTGTGTGTGCATTTCTGATTGGTTTCATTAGCCACAGCTCCAGTGTGCAGCCAGCATCTCCCACCAGATGGCCATATGGAATGTCCCCACTGTCAAATGCCTGGTACAGCTGTGACGAATGCCAGATGTGAGAGTTGTGATAGCTTCCAGGGCTGCCAGCACACACATTCATGTTAATGCCCTGGTCATCGCACACGACCTGGCAGTTGATGGAGTGGAACCCCTTGTGGTTTAGGTAGACCCTACTTTGGTCACTGGGTGGTGCTTTGATGTGGATGTGCATGCATCTATTGCACCCAGTACCTCCAGGTATTCTGCTACATGGTGGAAGAGACGTATATTGCTGGTCCTCTCCTCACAGGTGCTGGGGAAGTAAATGTACTCAGCAGCATGTGGTCGCATGGCATTCAGGAACTGGTGGAGTACCCTGGATGCAGATGCCTGTGAGACCCCTATGATGTTCCCAGTAGGTGTTTGGAAAGTACCTGTAGTTAGTACTCTTAAGGCTACACATACCTTGGTATCCACTGGGATGGGTTCGCCTCTGTTGGCTCTGGGTCTGAGGTGAGGCTGGCACAGCTCAATGAGTTGCTGAAGTATGTCCCTGTCCACCCTGTAGTGGTCTACTATATCCAGATCATGTATCCCCTGGGAGGTTACCCTGGGTTTGAACACACTTCTCCTCCTCCTCGGTCTGAGTCAGTTGTCAGCATTATCATCCTCAGCAACATTGGCCCCTTGCACATACTGATAGATCAAAGTGACAGCAGCCCCTAACATTTTTTGCTACTTTTGTCAGTTAAAATTCCCCTGTATGTGTACACTTATGGTGCAGAGTTTGTGGGAAAAAACAGATGGGAAGGTGTTTGCATAGTTTAGAGTGGTGTGCTGTGAATGCTGCCTGTGTGATTGGCTGACTCTGAGAAATTCCACCTGCCAGCTATTTTACTTGTATTTGAGTGGCTGTATTTTGCTATTTCTCTTTTTTTTTCTTTTCCCCCTTCCCATTTCCACCCCTTTTAATCCCCAAGGTGTGGCGCACAAACCCACTGACTAAATGTAAACAGTGCTGCTATTTCCATTTCTTTTTAAGTGCCAGTGTGCAGCTCGCACACCCATTTAGCTAAGGTAAACACATTTTACCAGAAATGGCCCTCCCTGGATGTGAACACACTCTTTATTGCATGGTGTAAGACATTACAGCCTCAGGCACACCCCCTTGCTTAGCTATGCTTAGCTAAGCACAAACCCAGGCAATGGAGCTCCAGTGTGCTTACAGCAAGCATGACACCCCCCTTTTCATGTTAGCTGATCCTCCTGCCTACACTATCCTTTTCTAGCACCGACATGGTTAGGTGCAGTGTGTGGACTTAGAATATTTTGTGATTCAGTAAACTTCCCCTCATTTGCATACCCCACTGTCTTAGTCCATAGTTACTGCTCTGACACAGAGCCTTTCCCCTTGACAACCAGTGTTCCCCGGTAGTGTTTTGATTCTGAATGCCATTGACTATAATGGCAAAATGCCATAATGTTTGCACAATCCCCAGTGTAACAGTCTCACAACATTATTATGCCTTTCAGTATACAGTCCTTCTGCCATTAGTGTGTCACAACCAGCAACAAGGTATGTGACTGTTTCCAGTTCGGTTTTACAAAACACACAATTGTCTGTTTCTTCCTCCCACATGTTCAATGGACTTTGTAAACCAGCATGTATATAGCCCACAGTCTTGAGCCTCTAATATTAACCTTTCATTTCTTGGTTTGAATTCACCTTTCCTTAACCATTCCTGCATTCATTCTTGATCAACATGGGGCTCTTCCAGAAGTTTTCTATACTTGCAACTATATTTATGTTATTTCCACATTTCTTGCCTTCTTATCTGGTCCTTCACCTTATATTCTTTCTTTTGTTTTTTGGCACATTTAGTTGCTGCCTGGTTCTTATCTACTTCTGGTTTGATTTCCATTGCTGCTTGATGTCAAGATGCTTCTGCTAAATTAAGCAGAGAAGTTGTCTTAGATTTATTCTCCTCACAAAACTTTCACTACATTTGGATCTTGTGAGGTAAGTAGATATGTGTGGAGTCCCACAATTGCAGATCTATACATGTAATCAATTTCAAGGAGGCCCATACCTCTTTTGGAATAGGGAATATATAATCTTGGTATACACTGATTTTTATAATTAATTTTGTGGCATGAAGCATCCTTCTTGTTTTAATATCTAATCTATTCAACACTTTTTGGAGTCAGTCAATCACTTCAAAACTGTACGTTAGGACAGGAAGATCAAATTGATTTACAGCTTGGAACTTGTTCCTTGATGTCAATGCTGTTCTCAGGATTAATTTAAGTCTTCTAAAGTATTCCTTACTGAGTTTTATTCACATTTGTTAATGTTTTATTGCTGATCCTTCATCATTTCTCAAGTATTTATATACTCCCTCTTGCTCAAGTTCTTTTATATCACATTCTTGTCCCAAAGTGATGTTTTCCTGGTGCTGCAGTTTTCCTATTTTAAAGGTTGCTTTTGCACATATATCAAGATCAAATGACATTCTAATATCATTTGAAAAGGTTTTGACAACCTACAGCTGTACTTTCAGTGGCTCATCTGATGAGCTATACAGTTTTAAATCACCAACAAAGAGAAGATGAGAAGTCATTAGACTTTGTTGTTTTCTAGGAGCCAGATTGTAGCCATAGCCTAAGCTGTTAAATAAACAGCTTAATGGATTAATGGCAAGGCAGAATAGCAATGGTGACAGAGAGTTCCCCCTGGAATATCCCTCTTTGAATTTTTATCCATGGGATAATAATCTGTCCTTTATCATGGCTTAATTGCAAAGTGGTCTGCCACTGTTTCATGGTTACTGTAATGTAGTCGATCAGTGTAGGGTGTATCTTATACATTTTTAAACACTCTTTTATCCAAAAATGTGGTATGACATCACATGCTTTTTTGTAGTCAATCCATGCCATACTTAGATTCTTTCCCTTTGTACAGTTCTCCACTATAATTTTATTTAACAACAAATGATCCTTTTTCCATATGACTTTTTTTATTGGCCGTTTGTTCTACTGACTTAATTGAATTTTCTTCTAAATGACTATAAACTCTGTCGGCGTCAATTCCCATGGATAGTTTATACGTCGTCGGAATGCAAGTTATTGGTCTATAATTTTTAGGGTAGCTTGCAGGTTCACTCTTAAGTAAGAGCATTGTTTTGCCTATTGATAGGCAGTGTAGTGTCTGTTCAGGGTGCACCTATAAATAGTTCTTACTCATGTCTAAATCCTTGTGCAAATATGTTAATACTTTTAACCAAAAGTTAGGTACTACATCTGGGCCTGGGGTTTTCCAGTTAGAGGCTTTTCTTAACTTTAGTTCAATCTCTCTGGCTATTATTTCATCCCATTTCACATCCTGTACCTTTAAACTTCTAATTCTTTCTTTTACTTCTTCTATCCATTTAGCATCTTTGTTACATTCCACAAGATCTTCATAGATACTTATTCAAAATGTATATACTTCCTCTTTTTTTGGCGGCCTTTCAATTCCTTTTACCTTATCTCGCAATTCTGTATAAAACTTTTTGGGTCATCAATAAATTGCTTATTTTGTACTTTTTCCTTATATTTACCTAATTTTTTCCACCTGTGCTGAAATTTTTAGATTGTTAATTGCGATAGTGCATGAGAGATCCTGGTCTGTTCTAATACTGTGCATTGCTTTAATCACATCTATCTTTCTCAGTATTTTTGTTGATCTGTTCCCTCTTCTATAATCTTCTAACAGTGACACTTCTTGTTTTAATTGCTTTATAGTTTTCTCTTTTCGATACTTCAATGATGGTATTCGATTTCTCCCCTTCCTTTCCCTCACTACCCTGTGCTCTTGTGATAGACCTTTATCAGTTATTAATTTAGCTGCACAGTAATATATTTTGTTTACTTCTGTTATATCACATGGCTCTCTATGAACAGTCCTAATTACTGTGTTAATTAGTCTATTTCTCTCATTGATCTTAATATATCTATCCATGTTCATTAAATCAAACATCTCCTCTCTTAGCTCATTTTCTTCCAAACTGAGGGCACATCTCTTGTTTTCCATTTCCTGCTGGCATTCTATATAAGGTTCTATAGTATCTTCCTGTGGCACATTCTCTTCAGTTTCATCCTGTGTCATCTGTTGGTCTGTCATATGGGAACTCACTGGCCTATCACTCCTCAACAGTGACTGCATCAGAGTTTCCACAGTTTCCTGTTCCTTTCCTTCCTGTCTAGCTTCAAGTGAATGTTTATACTGGTTTCCAGTGGAGGCCTCCAAAATATTTTGATATGGCACCTGACCAATTGTTTCCTGTTCCACTGGTTTCCTCTTAATTACTACTTTCAGTGGGGGGGGGGGTATGATGATAAGTGAAATAAAGCTGCTAAAGTGCAGGTTTATATTGTGTGTATGTTATAATAGCCATTACCATTTGCATATCAGTGTATATTGTTTCTCTTTTAGACTGCACATGCCCCATAATGCATTTATTGCATGTTCTCAGATGTAATTAGTTCATGTGAAGGGCCTGAAGTGTAAGCATTATTTCTGCTGAGCTGCATGGGATAGAAAAAAAAGTTACATAATAATGTTATGATGTATTCTAACATCTCTAACATGAACAACCTTGTAAAGTCTCTGTTTTACCAAAATTGTACTGTTCAACCCCCCCCCCAAAAAAAAGACAACATTTAACTATTTAACTCACCAGAGACAATTGACTTCTCAAACATTTTTACTGACCTGCCTGGAGACAGAGGTTCACACAGTTTCATGTTTTGACCAAATTAGATAAAGAGATAGATGAAAGCCAGGAAAGTACTCTACTGAATGGTTTGGTGGATGGATTGGAAGCCATACATAGTGACTTGCATCTTCTATCTTGGAGCTTTTATCCCCAGGCCACCACTGAAAATGGGTCTCAAGCCCAGTGGACTGCCCAGACAACAAATGTCAATAATCAATCAATCAATCAATCAATCAATCAATCAATCAATCAATCAATCAATAAATAACCCAATCAATATCCAATAAACCTGCACCTGTACCAATGCATGAGTTACCTCAACTGAATATCCAAGACAAGGGGTAGAAGTCTGTGTTCAACTATTTCCCACTGATAGATCATGTGCTGTCTAACACATCACATATCACAAAGTCGAAGTTTTGTAAGTTCGAACATGATATGTTCGAACCGATATGTTTGAACTTACAAAACTTTGACTATTTAAAAAAAAAAAAAAAAAAAGACAAGGGAAAATGAAATAAAGGGCAAGCCCCCCTGCACCCCACACACCCCACGCTCTTTAAATATACCAACTCCGAGACCGCACTATGATGCAGTAAAGGGAATTTTCCCTTTACTGCACTGTAGCAAGGTCTCGGAGTTGGTATATTTAAAGATCAGGGGCTGTGGGAGTGCAGGTGGGCTTGCCCCCTGCTTACAAATGTCAGGTAAGTTATTTCTTTTTTTTTTTTTTTGCATTCGAAGTATGAAAACTTTGAACATATGGTCTCAACCATATAACGTTCAAAGTTGTCATACTTCGACTATGTGTTATAGACCCCTGTCTAACCAATGCAATTAAGTTTCCGCTCCTGATCTCGTTAATTCTGTTTTGTCTAGTAACTGTAAAATTTATAAACCTTGCAATAACAGATTTGTCTCAGAATTTTCTTTCTACTGGTTCACATTCTAGTTCTAGTTTCAATGGTCTTCATATAACCAAGAGTGGTCAGAAAATGTGCATCCTGAAGTGATTCCAGAGTTGTGACAGCATCATTAGGGCAGTTAAGTAATTGTTAATGATGCATTTTCAAATATTTCATAAATGATCACCTTGCTCTTTTGTATTAACTTCAGCCTTTTGCAGGATCAACATTGCTTCTGTTGAGCTCCCATGTTGTCAAAAATTAAAGGTAGTTTTTTTTTTAGTAAAATGATAGTATTTCCTAAAATTTCTAACAGGGCCAACAAATATGACTGGATAACTGTTGGAGCTTAACTCTGACAGGAAGAATATATAGTTTAAGTATGGAATAACTACTACATTTAGTTGGGAAGAATATATAATTTTAGTGCAAAAGAATGATAGAATATAAACATTGTACAGCAATAAACGAAGACAATCAGATACTGAAGATAAATTATTCAAAGTAATTAAAATATGATGTACTATCAAAATGGCATATGTTATTAAAATAAGAGGTAACAGAATTCCTCAGTTATGTTCATTACATTTAAACAATATAAATACCCAGGAGAAAACTGAAATCTTCTTGCTGCAGAAACTACTAATGTTTTATTGTGGTTGTCTTATCTGGTCTCCTTAAAGATTTCATACAATTTACCCCATCTACCATTAAAAAGACACACGTCTCATTGCTTTCAGTAGCGGTGGAGTTAAGAGAAATAATTTGGCATAATTGTCAAGGTATTTATCTGTAAGCACAAGGTACAGTGTTTGATTTTCACCTTTGAAATGCAAATTGACTAATCTTAAAATGGCCCACAAGGGCAGCTAGCCCTATACTTACCTATAAACATTTATTGAAAGATACAAGAGTTGACCATTCATGAAGAAAAAAGATCCCATTCATTATGGTGATATCTCTTCTAATAGTGAAAGTTTACTGGGCAATCATCCACACCAGCTACAGTGTCAACACTTAGCTCACACATTAACAGGCAAGAGAGTAGACAGCAATGATCCATTACTATGTAATAGAAAGGGAACTGAGATAGCATTAGATAGAAGAGCGAGCAGTTGTCACCTCTGGTCTCATCTTTAGATTCTTTCAGTGTTTGGGATAAATATTTCATTATTATGTGCTAAAGAAACAGATTTAATCTTAAACTGTTCTGAGAGTGAAGACGTGTTTTTTTATTAATAAACTTCATTTTTTATGATTTGGATGTATGAAATCTAGGTCATCATGCCATCAGATGTCAACAGGTGTTGGAGGTTAAGAATAATACAATCTCAGAAAACAACCAGACAGGCTACAAAATCTAAACGTTGTGACATAATCATATGACAGCTCAGAAATTACTCCTAAATGACTATGTTTATTTCCCCTTACATATTTTTCATTATTCATCTACTTTATGTTCTTTTCCTTGGATTAAGTAACAACTTCTGCTTGTTATGCAAAACCATATATTTTATGTTGTTCTCTGACTCTTAATGATTTTTAAATTGTGTTTCTCTTTACTTTGACTGTAACTGTGAACACACTGTGTAACACAATCTTATATAATTGTAATCTTACCTCATTTAATTTTGATTTGTATGTGAAATAACTGTGTATAGCTGTGTATATATTCTTACTTCATTTAATTTTGATTTTTATGTGAATAACTGTGCCTAATTACTATGTCATAACAAATGTAAAATAAAATAAAAAAATTTAAAAAAAGTAATGTGGAGCTTTTCTCCCCGGGCCTCCACTGAAAATGGGCTCCCTGAGCCCAGTGGACCTCTCCGGTCATCAAACTGAAATAAATAAATAAATAAATGATGGTTACTTAGCTCAGGTTTTAGAGTCATGAGAATGTTAGTAATAATTAGTAGAATCAGGAAATGAGGCCATTACCACTGCACAGCTGGGTTTTGGAATGCTGACCAGTTGAATGGGTATGTAGGAGAATTATTCAGTACAGAGCGGGAGACAGAGAGAGATAAACAGAGAGAGGAGGGGGATGAAGATAGAGAAGGGGGGACAAGAGACTGAATCTGAGCATGAGAAGGAGAATATAGTGCCGCTTGAGTTCTTTATCATATTCCTCATCAATACATTATATCATAAAGGTCAATGTCACAAGCAGGATCATTAAGCACCCCATTAATAGACTTGTGTTGTAATCTTTATGGCTGGCATGGAATAAGAGAGTTTGAAATACTTGGCATAACATGTTCTCAGGCAGTAGGGACCAGACTGCTCAGTATGTAAAAGTAATCTTGAGGGGATGGGTCACTGTTGTACTGGATTGGTGATAGTCATGGCATTCTACTCATCACTGTGATGAATGGAGGTGGTCAGACTGATAATATTATATGCGAATACGGTGAGTGTTTCAGGCTCAGATTATTGTCAGTATACATCTGGCAACAAAGAATATTGGTTGTAATAAACTTGTAGGCTGGATGTGAGAAGAAATAAGAAGCAGTCACGGAGAACTGCAGGGGTGCAGACAGGGGTCACCAGTTACTGACTATAGTAGCAGGGACAGACAGGGGGACCAGACATCATCAGCATCATCAACTCCCTTTTTCTCATTTTACTGCATGGAGTCGGGGTATTGTGTTAACTGTCTCCATCTCTCTTGATTCAATGCTACACTCCTCCCTTCTTTGACACTCATGCCTGACTTTCACAGATCTTCTCTCACACAATCCATCCACATCTTTGCTGGATGCCCATGTTTTCCCTTACCTTTTTCCTGTGTGTCCCACATCTTCTTCAACAAACTGTCTTCAGCTTTTGTATGCATGTGCCTGAAGCACTGTAATCTGTTCTTTTTGATCTTTTCTCTACTTGAAGCTACTCTAGCATCTGCTCTTATGTCCTTATTTCTCCATCTGTCCCGCAGCATGCATACTACCACCCATCTCAGGCACTTAATTTCCATCACCTCTAGCTTCCTTATCTGCTCTGTCTATACTGCCCAGGTTTTTGTACCATATAGTAGTACTGGTTACACCACTGTTCTGTACACCTTATATTTCAGTGTCTTTGGCATTCTTCTGTTATTCACTACACCTGACACGCTATACCAGTTGGCTGCAGCCCTTCTGATTCTAGTTTTGACCTCTTCATTCAGACTTCCTTTCTCCTCAATCCCCCCTCCCAGATACTTGAAGCTGTTAACCTGTTCCACTGTGTTCCCTTTACCTCAATTATCAGCTTCTTCTGATTTCCCCAGTTTGCTGCCATCACCTCTGTCCCATCTGTACGTAGTTTCACCCATGTGCCTTCAGTTTTGCATTCCATTCCCCTATCTTTGGCTGAATGTCTTGCTCAGAGTCTGCCTGTAATGCAACATCGTCTACATACAGCAACTTTGTTGATCTGTTTCCTCTGACCTGTTTGCTAATGTAGTCTATCATCATTATGAACAGCAGTGGGGTAAGATATGAACCCTGATGTACACCTACTCCCACTGGGAAACTTTCTGTGAGACCAAAAACTGTTTGTACTTGAGTCATTGGGTCCCTGTACATAGCCTGCACTAATTTGACCAATGTTTGTGGACTTCGAACAGCAGCGGTACTGTCCAAATCAGCTTTCTTGGGACCTTGTCATATGCTTTCTCCAAGTCTAGGAATGCCCAGTTGAACTCTTTCCTCAGCTCCAGCTTCTTCTCAACTATCTGTCTCACTGCAAACATCAGGTCAGTTGTGCTGCATCCTGATCTGAATATAAACTGCTCATCTCCCATCTTACTTTCTACTACACTGTGTGTCTGTTTATCAATCACCCTATTCAGAACTTTCATGCAATGTGACAGGAGTTTGATACCTCTGTACTGCCCACGGTTATGGATATCCCATTTGTTCTTGTAGACTGGCATGAGTATGCTTATTCTCCAGTCATCTGAGATATGCATTTCTCTCCACACTGTACCTTCAAGAGCCATTTCTCCCCTATCTTACCCAGAATCTTTATCATAACCTCTGTGACCTCATCTGAGCCTGCTGCTTTCACTGACTTAATTTTCCTTAGTGCTATTCTTACTTCTTCTAGGGTGGGGTCTTCCTCTTCTCTTATTTTAGGCTGTGTCTGGGGCAGTAAAGCTTCTGTGAGGTTTTCTTCATTTAGAAGCTTTTGGATGAACTCCTTCCATCTGGATATGATGTCCTGTGGACTGGTGAACAGATTGTTGCTGGCATCCTTTATGAAAGGTATCTGACTATCTTCCTTATCTTTCTGTCTTTGCCTTACAACCTGATATAGTTTCTTTGTGCCACCTACTGAGTCACTTTCCAGAAGCTGGTAGAGTGCCTCTTTGCTATTGCAACCCTTTTCTTAGCTTCTTGTTAGTCAACCAGTATTCCTTCCTAGCATGGTCCATGTTTACTATCTCCCATTTTTTCCTTCACTCCTTCTTTCTTTTGATGACTTCCTGGACTTCTGCATTCCAACACCACCTTTCCTTATGTACCATATTTCCACACTTGGCTCAGCTCCATATCTGTTCTGTAGTCCTCACACATGCTGTTTTGAGGCGCTGCCATTCTTCTTCAACTCCATCTATTTCCTCCACTTCTTGTGGTGCCAGACTCCTGAGTAACTCCTTGAACTGTTATAATTTCTCTCCAGTCAACTGCCAGGTCTTCAGCCTGGTCTCTGTTGAACTTGGGAGTACATTGAGGATGGGAATGACTTTGTCCTTTCCTTACTATTAGGAAGTCTACCTGAGTTATATGTTGCTTACTCTTGTATGTGATCTTTGTGACCGTCTGTTTTTCTGAACCATGTGTTGCTTCCTATCAAGCAGTTTGCCAGATAGAAGTCTAGAATGACCTCTCCTTCTTTTTTCCTGTTGCATCACCCATGTGGACCTAATCAGTCCTCATAGCCTGTTCTTTCCTCCCTGATTCAAGTCACCCATTATCAACACCAATTCATGCTTTCTGCTTTATCTAGTAGGTCCAGCAACTACTGTCTGAATGCAATCATTTCCTCACTATCACAACCCTGCCATGGATCATAGGCTAAGAGTATGAGTAATTCTGATGACACCCCTCACTGTCTTCTGAAGCCTGTCTCTGATCACAATTCTGACACTGTTTCTAGCCTGTCCTCCTCCTCTTCCTTCAGTAGTAGACTCTGGATCCCAAGCCAAGTGACTTCCCTCACTGTCCTTCCATCTTGTCTCTTGGATACATAGGATGTCCAGCCTCTTCTGTACTATCATGTCATCCACTTCCAAGCTTCATGCTGTCAGTGATCCTACAATGAGTGTAGCAATTGTGGTAGGTTGATTGGTTTACGGAGCTATCCCAGGTAACCCAGGCTGATCAACTCAACACCAGCCGGCCAGTCAGTCTATGCAACCCTTCCTCCTATAGTGCATCATATAGAGTTTTTGCTGCTGCCCACAACTCCATTCACTGGTGAGTTTGAGATGGAAGCACTAGTTTTAGAGGTCAGGGGAACCCATAAAAACACAGAGAGAACATGCAAACTCCAAACAGGCATTGGCCGGAGGTCAGTATAGAACATTGTACTTTGTGCATGGGAAGCAAAGACCTTAACGATTATGCCAACTTGTCTTAGATAAACCTCTGCTTGTGGTAAGACTATGACCTGAAGAGCTGAAGCCGCATTTCAAATCCATGTTGCTTCTTGCCAGGCAAATCCAGTTGTTTGAGATATATATATATATATATATATATATATATATATATATATATATATATATATATATATGTGTGTGTGTGTGTGTGTGTGTGTGTGTGTGTGTGTGTGTGTATGGTATGTATGAATGTATATGGCCTCCAGGATGGTTAATGGCTGAGTGACTCATTCATCCCCAATCCATGATTAAAACACTTAATAGCCGCCCATGTTTTTAAATATAATCTTTATTTACTTATAGTTTAGTTTAAAAGATACTTAGATCTATGCCTATCAAATGTAGAGAAAGAATTTTGGTAATATTTCAGATACTTCTAGCATTTTAAAACACTTCAATTGAGTATTGAATGTCTGATTAATGTACAGGTCTTGCTTCATATAGGTTACATAGACCTATGTGTTATCTGTGTCAGACAACACATTTTCAGAGTAATCTCTACAAGAACATACATACGGCACTTTAACTGCCTGGTTTTGTCATATGATACTTTTGCTATTTAAAGGATTTTCCAGACATCCTTTGTCTGAATTATTGAATCATCATATAGAACACCACTCTGGAATTTCTTGGTACTCCTTCCAACTTCACTCTTTTTGAGGAATCTGTTTTTTTTAACTTTGACAATAAGTACTTTACATAATATATCTCATAAACTATTTGTGGGTGTTTTGATCATAGATGGATGCTTCAACCTGTCGCATGACACCTATCTGTTGTCAGAGTCTTTGTAAGTTTTCTTGCAGCTCTGTCAACATATTGCCACTTTAATAGTTCAAAGGTTCATAGGTACTTGCTAGGCTATTAAACTGTGAGGATCGTAAGAATTCTGGCCTTTATTCCCATAGTAGCTTTCAGTCCTTATATTTTACACACTAATAACCCTGAAATTTGCCAAACAAGGACATGTTGAAGCATTTAGATGTTTTCCTATCCATGAGGGATGTGAATTTGCAGTTACCCATCCACTCATCCAAATTACATTTGAAAAGATTAGGAGTAAGGGAAATATTTTACTTTATATAAAGTGGAAGATGATTCCATAAAACTTGTGTTCTCTATCATACAAACCTATCCATCCAATATGTTCTATTGGTTTTGCAAAATAAATTGAGATCCTTGTGAGGGTGTTTTTGATAAGACTGGATTTGCAAATAAGTGATAGGTCTGACAGAACAGGGTTTGTGAAACTCTCTGTCCAAGGCAGAGGTCACCTCTCAGTAGCCTGTATGAGACTGAGAAGACAAACAAGACTTTGAGATGGTTTGGACAGTTTTTATGACTCAGGTCTTTGATTTTTTTTTTTTTAGTTGGACAGGTACATACCGAACGCAGCATTATACACAATAATGAGCCTAATGAGTACAGTGGAGCAATTAGATCCCTGGATCTGGACCCAAAACATTTAGGTATAAACTGTGCAATGAAAAAGAACATTGCTGCAACACTGGATACATGCTGACCAAAAGACAGTTCATTACTGACATAATTCCCCATATCCTTTAACTATGGGATCAATTTTCATGGGTGTGTTTTCAGTGAGATCATTACAAGAGAAGTCATGCTTGCTGAAGGATATGATTATACACTTCTTGGCATTTAGTTTGATTCTATGGGTTTGACGCTAGCAATTTGTTTGGGACAGGCCCCCTTGGAGAATATTGGTATCCTCTGATGAGCTTATAATGGTAACATGTCTGTAGTCCTCTGCAGAGTTGGCCAGTGTTTCAACCACCAAGACGTAACTCCCAAAACAGTCTAGAAGATTTAGGATTTTTACTTGAAAGTGTTTGCATAGGTATTTTATACCCCAAGCACACTCCAAATAATTTTTCCTCAGGTAGATGGTAAATGTTTAAGGTGTGATGAAGAAGAAAGAGGTAATAGAGAACATATGTTTTGGGATTGTAATGAGTTGGCAGACTTTAAAAATTCCCTACAGAGTACTCTGTCAGAAACACTGGGTGAGCAAATGGGTGAAACTAAGGAAATTATTTTTTGAGATAGGATATAGGATCTGAATTGTCTAGGCATTGCAAGGACTTGTAAAGTTTATTTCTAGTGGCTGCCAATAAAAGTAAATACTAGAAAATAGAAATCAAAGTCTAAACCAACTATATTTAAAACAGTGAAAATTGTAACAGATAAAAGAACTTGAAGTGGAATCTTTAGAAAGGGGTTTAAGAAATGGAAATTGTGGTAACAATGCATGCAGAATAATGTTTTAGAGGAGGAGTGAGTTTAAGGGAAGGCAGGAATTTAACAATTTATATAATGTTGGATCAATAATAATTATATAGAAGAATAGATGTGCTGTATACTGTTTGTAACTATGGATATATCAATATGGTTTGTTTTCTTTTACATTAATGTGTGTTTGCCTATTTCATAAGTTATAATTCAATAAAGGTGTTAAAAGAAAAAAAAAGAAAAAGAAAATGGAAATATTGCAAAAAAAAAATAATAATGATAATAATGCTTAATCAAAAAAAAAAAGAAGAAATAAATGTCAAAGAGGAGTGACCCTGGGACTGAACCCTGGAGTATATCATTAGTGACAGATCTTTTTGAGTAGGTACAGCTTCCTACTCTAACTAACTGGGTTGTATTTTTAAAAAGTTCCTGGATTTCAGCAAACTACGACAAAATCAACTGGAAACCAGCAAGAAAAAATCCAGGCAAGGATCCAAACACAGCTCACGTATTTTATTATACAAAAAGTCAGCAGTTGTTAAGCGCTTTCATCCAAATAGATATGGACTTCATCAGAACAACATTACTAAGCCCTCACAGTCATTATATACATAAATTTCCCGCCAAAAACCCCAATTATTCCATCAGGAATTCAATTAAAAATATATTGGTTAAAAACACTGATTAGAAATACTATATCATACACATCTTGTGTTTAATAAAACAAGTTACAGCATAGTTAACTTCAAATTAAAAACTTCATTTATATTTGTGTTCTGGCTACCTCCATATCAAGTTTGATATTTTATTGTCCATATAAAAATACCATAGTGAAATATAAACAATAAACCATATGGACTTATGCTAAAAAACTGTGCAAATATAGAATACAGTTTCTTGCATGTACAATCATACTAATAAACTGATGTGGTATCTTGTACCATACATTCTTGTAACCAGGTGATAAATATCACAAATAAATATGGTAATAGTGAATAATGATACAAGTAATAAAAATAATATTTTGTACCACCTTCAAATTGTATCTTATATAAATATGTATTTGCTCATATAATTATGAAGCTGTTAAGTTATGAAATCTGTTTTGAATCCTTGATTCTGAATCCTGGATTGTACCATGGTTAACTAGTCTGTTAGCAAAGGTTTTGTGGGTATCACTTCATTGAGTCCTGGTGGCACTCCAGCGTTAAGTCTGATCTGCCACCTCACCTCTTTATCACTCACTAATGCCTTTATATTAATTTCCAATATGGCAAACTTAAACCCTGTGCAACTAGTATTATTCATAAGATGTCTTGATAGAGCATTATTTATATCTAGTTTTTAATACAGTATAAATGATCATATATTCTGTTTTTCAAATGCCTATCAGTTTTCCCTACATAGTAATTCTTACATGTGTTGCACAGGGCAAGATATATAACATGTTGGCTCAAACAGTTGCCATTACTGAACCTGATTTTACTTTTAACATTATTACAAAGAGTAATAGATACCTCCTCAAGGATAAAGCTGCAATAATTGCAGTTACCACATTTTCTGGTACCCATCTTCTTATAATTGGTAGAATTATTGGAATTATACTGTAACTCTATGATTCTCTTAATGTTGTTTCCTGTTTTATACACATAACAAGGATGAGTTGGTATCTTGTCTTTTATACTATTGTCACTTGTTAAAATATTCCAATTTGAGTTTATTATATCTTTTATTTCATTACTATATGCTCCATATTTCATGATACATGCTTTTTGATGTCTCTTATCTGTGTTTCACATATGTTGTGACATCTGTTATCATATCAATATGATACGCTTTTTCTTTAAAGGCTAGGCAGATAAAATTTAATTCGGATAACAAACCTTCCTTTGTTGTAGTCATTCTCGCTGCTCTTATACACTGCCCTTTTATTATTCCCCTTTTGGTGCTATATGAATGGGCACTGTCATATCTTTCCTATAGATTTTGGACTGAAATGATGTGCCATCATTAAATATATAGGTATCTAAATAGTTGATCCCCTCTTTGTCTGCTTTATAAGTGAATCTTAAGTATTCTGTGGTCTGATTTATGAACCTCATAAACTTTGACAGTTCATCCCTGTTCCCTGTCCATAGGATGAATATATGATTTTAATATATTTCATCCAGCTGGAATTGATTATGAACTCCTCTTCCCAGTCTAATAGTACCCTGATACTTGCCTAAAATATTCGTCTTCATAGTAGATGTAATTAAAGTCCAAAACTAAGTCCATGAAGGCTGCAATTAAGGATATCTCATCAGTAGAGAGTCCACTATATTTATGAAGGCTATTCAGAAATCTTTCTGAACCATCATTTTTGGGGATACATGAAAACAAGTCTTGGATGTCTATAGTAACAAACATCTGTTCAGAATACCATAATTCTTGTGTGAACAGTCCCAAAAATTCCCAGGAATCTTTGATTATGTGTTTAATAGCACTATATATGTGTTTAAGTTTATAGTCTATATATTTTCCAAAAGGGAATACCTTGCTGTCACTTCCCGATATTATTGGTCTGAATGGGGGGTCCAATAAGTTTTTATGAATCTTGGGGATCCCTTTAATTGTTGCCAATATGGGGAAATCCACCTTAAGGTATTTATATAGTTCTTCATCTATTCTGTTGTCAAGTAAAAATTCTTCTAGATAAGAATCAATTCTTCTATATGAAATATTCACTTGGTGTAGTGATGATTCCTCATAATGGGCTGTATTATTAAGTATTTCAAATATCTTAATAGTATATTTAGCCTTATCATATAATACTATCCCTCCCCCCTTATCTGCTGTCATTATTCTAATATTATTGTCACTAAGTTTTTCTTTTATACTTATTTTTATTGTATAAAGTATATATTTCTTTATTAATGACATTCTCGAAAGAAATTAAGGTTTTAGCTAAAGGGGGGGTAAAGGTGCTCTTCTTTTTTAATTCTCCTCTAGATTTATATTCTATATCATTTTGAAAGAATATTCCAAGATTTAGTTTCCTAAGGAACAATTTGATCTCAACTAATGTATCTATTAAGTCCAGTGACTTGTCTGGGATATATTTCATTCCTTTGGTCAAGACATATAATGATTCAGGTTCAATACTATGGACCGTATAATTGTATATTTTAACATCCCCACTGGCTTGTTGTATATTAAGGGTAATTGAATCATCTATCTGCTCTTCTGTAGGTCTCCCTCACTATAAACTGCATCATTCCCTAATACTAATACTACCTGTAACTGTTCCACCGAGGTTTGCCCTTCCCCTGATGTTTCAACGTTGGCCAGTATTCTAAGTCCCCATTCTCCCACAAAAAATCATCCTCATATGTATTTGTTTTAGGAAAATGTTGTCTATCCCTAACTATGGTTTTTTTGTTGTTATTAAATCTATCATTTCCAAGATTCCATCTATAAGCTTTCCCTTGTTTGTACTGAAGTATGTCCCTCTGTAACTTCTTGTTTTTACGTTCAAAACCTTTTTTGCAGTTTTTGTCAGCATATTCATATTGTTTATTATAGAGTGCTTCCCACTGTGGAAACAACAAATCTTTTGTTATATTATTACTCATTTCTTCAGCCTCACACAGGAATCTACTCAACTTCGTGTCATTATTAGTTATTATAAATTCCATAAACCTCTTTCCAAAATCATCAAACATACTACTACAGGCTTTAACATTCTCATCATTCGTTTCAATGCCAATAGGTTCTTTAAAAAAACGTAAAACCATGGGTATTACATTACTTTCAATACATTTACGAAGATACATGTTTTCTAGTTGCAAAGTTTTGATCTTATTAAGTTTATCACCAAAAGAATATATCATTTGTTTTAGCGGTGCAGGTTTATCATCTCCTTCCCTGCAAAATGTTGCCGCTTCCTTTTTTACATTAAATTCAAAAGGCATATGTAATATTCTGTCACTATTAAAGATATCATTGTTTCCCCTAGGGGAAGATTGATAGACAGTACCTTTTTGCTTATAACTGGTGTTGGTTTTGGCTTTCTCAGTTGTAGCGTATGTCCATAATGGCGGTAAACGTTTGGGCTTTGCCCCTGATATCAGGTATATGTCCTCATCTTTATTTCCAGTTGTTACAGAAAAATTCAAAACACTCTCCGGTTTTTTCGATGGTTGATTTTCACCTTTCCTCGGCGTGCAGTTTGACGAAAGTGGTAGGGATAACCTCCTCTGCCCATTCGGGATATCTTCGTTGCTGCCATTGCCCATAGAGGAACGAGATGACGTATTGACGTTATGACCATCGGTTACGTTCTTGGCATTTAAGGAGGTAGTTGGCGGTGTAAGTAAATCGATCAAACGAGAAAGTTCACCTTTTACAATGGCAAGTTCAGAATGGATTTTGTCCACCTCCTCTCTGGTGATGGAATTGCCAAACCCTGAAAGCTCATGTAAGGAATCCATGAAAGGCGACTTATTGTTAAAAAGTTCCTGGATTTCAGCAAACTACGACAAAATCAACTGGAAACCAGCAAGAAAAAATCCAGGCAAGGATCCAAACACAGCTCACGTATTTTATTATACAAAAAGTCAGCAGTTGTTAAGCGCTTTCATCCAAATAGATATGGACTTCATCAGAACAACATTACTAAGCCCTCACAGTCATTATATACATAAATTTCCCGCCAAAAACCCCAATTATTCCATCAGGAATTCAACTAAAAATATATTGGTTAAAAACACTGATTAGAAATACTATATCATACACATCTTGTGTTTAATAAAAGAAGTTACAACATAGTTAACTTCAAATTAAAAACTTCAATTATATTTGTGTTCTGGCTACCTCCATATCAAGTTTAATATTTTATTGTCCATATAAAAATACCATAGTGAAATATAAACAATAAACCATATGGACTTATGCTAAAAAACTGTGCAAATATAGAATACAGTATCTTGCATGTACAATCATACTAATAAACTGATGTGGTATCTTGTACCATACATTCTTGTAACCAGGTGATAAATATCACAAATAAATATGGTAATAGTGAATAATGATACAAGTAATAAAAATAATATTTTGTACCACCTTCAAATTGTATCCTATATAAATATGTATTTGCTCATATAATTATGAAGCTGTTAAGTTATGAAATCTGTTTTGAATCCTTAATTCTGAATCCTGGATTGTACCATGGTTAACTAGTCTGTTAGCAAAGGTTTTGTGGGTATCACTTCATTGAGTCCTGGTGGCACTCCAGCGTTAAGTCTGATCTGCCACCTCACCTCTTTATCACTCACTAATGCCTTTATATAACCCCCTCGTGGGTTTGGTCTCACTATTTCCAATATGGCAAACTTAAACCCTGTGCAACTAGTATTATTCATACGATGTCTTGATAGAGCATTATTTATATCTAGTTTTTTAATACAGTATAAATGATCATATATTCTGTTTTTCAAATGCCTATCAGTTTTCCCTACATAGTAATTCTTACATGTGTTGCACAGGGCAAGATATATAACATGTTGGCTCAAACAGTTGCCATTACTGAACCTGATTTTACTTTTAACATTATTACAAAGAGTAATAGATACCTCCTCAAGGATAAAGCTGCAATAATTGCAGTTACCACATTTTCTGGTACCCATCTTCTTATAATTGGTAGAATTATTGGAATTATACTGTAACTCTATGATTCTCTTAATGTTGTTTCCTGTTTTATACACATAACAAGGATGAGTTGGTATCTTGTCTTTTATACTATTGTCACTTGTTAAAATATTCCAATTTGAGTTTATTATATCTTTTATTTCATTACTATATGCTCCATATTTCATGATACATGCTTTTTGATGCCTCTTATCTGTGTTTCCCACTTTATTACTGTTTCCGTTTGTCGTTTGCTTTCCTTTATTGCTTTCAAGTCCTATGCCAAGTAAAGGGGGATATTTCTGGCCCCATTCTTTTGCCACATATGTTGTGATATCTGTTATCATATCAATAGGATATCCTTTTTCTTTAAAGGCTTGGCTGATAAAATTTAATTCGGATAACAAACCTTCCTTTGTTGTAGTCATTCTCGCTGCTCTTATACACTGCCCTTTTATTATTCCCCTTTTGGTGCTATATGAATGGGCACTGTCATAGTGTAAATAACCATTGCTGTGTGTATCTTTCCTATAGATTTTGGACTGAAATGATGTGCCATCATTAAATATATAGGTATCTAAATAGTTGATCCCCTCTTTCTCTGCTTTATAAGTGAATCTTAAGTATTCTGTGGTCTGATTTATGAACCTCATAAACTTTGACAGTTCATCCCTGTTCCCTGTCCATAGGATGAATATATCGTCCAAATATCGGACGTAGATTTTAAGATATTTCATCCAGCTGAAATTGATTATGAACTCCTCTTCCCAGTCTAATAGTACCAGGTTCTCCTGATACTTGCCTAAAATATTCGCCTTCATAGTAGATGTAGTTAAAGTCCAAAACTAAGTCCATGAAGGCTGCAATTAAGGATATCTCATCAGTAGGGAGTCCACTATATTTATGAAGGTTATAAAACAGTAATAAAGTGGGAAACACAGATAAGAGACATCAAAAAGCATGTATCATGAAATATGGAGCATATAGTAATGAAATAAAAGATATAATAAACTCAAATTGGAATATTTTAACAAGTGACAATAGTATAAAAGACAAGATACCAACTTATCCTTGTTATGTGTATAAAACAGGAAACAATATTAAGAGAATCATAGAGTTACAGTATAATTCCAATAATTCTACCAATTATAAGAAGATGTGTACCAGAAAATGTGGTAACTGCAATTATTGCAGCTTTATCCTTGAGGAGGTATCTATTACTCTTTGTAATAATGTTAAAAGTAAAATCAGGTTCAGTAATGGCAACTGTTTGAGCCAACATGTTATATATCTTGCCCTGTGCAACACATGTAAGAATTACTATGTAGGGAAAACTGATAGGCATTTGAAAAACAGAATATATGATCATTTATACTGTATTAAAAACTAGATATAAATAATGCTCTATCAAGACATCTTATGAATAATACTAGTTGCACAGGGTTTAAGTTTGCCATATTGGAAATAGTGAGACCAAACCCACGAGGGGGTAATATAAAGGCATTAGTGAGTGATAAAGAGGTGAGGTGGCAGATCAGACTTAATGCTGGAATGCCACCAGGACTCAATGAAGTGATACCCACAAAACCTTTGCTAAGAGACTAGTCAATCATGGCACAATCCAG
This sequence comes from Protopterus annectens, assembly GCF_019279795.1. NCBI lineage: Eukaryota > Metazoa > Chordata > Ceratodontiformes > Protopteridae > Protopterus > Protopterus annectens. The sequence goes on from NC_056727.1 coordinate 1,052,000,520, forward strand.
GATTTATAATCAAGGATTCTTAAGAGATTTTATAACTAAACAGCTTCATAACTATATGAGGAAATACATTTATATAGGATACAATTTGAAGGTGGTACAAAATAACATTACTATTATTCTTATTACTTGTATCATCATTCACTACTACCATATTTATTTGTGATATTTATCATCTGGTTACAAGAATGCATGGTACAAGATATAACACCAGTTTATTTATTTATTAGTATGATTGTACATGCAAGATATTGTATTCTATATTTGCACAGTTTTTTAGCATAAGTCCATAATGTTTAGTGTTTACATTGTTTACATTTCATTATGGTATTTTTATATGGATAAAAAAACATGAAACTTGATATGGAGGTAGCCAGAATATAAATGAAGTTTTTAACTTGAAGTTAACCATGTTGTAACTTGTTTTATTAAACACAAGATGTGTATGATATTGTATTTCTAATCAGTGTTTTTAACCAATATATTTTTAATTGAATTCCTGATGGAATAATTTATAATGACTGTGAGGGCTTAGTAATGTTGTTCTGATGAAGTCCATATCTATTTGGATGAAAGCGCTTAACAACTGCTGACTTTTAGGTTCATAGGTTCATAGGTTCATACTAGGCTATCTGCCCAAGGGCATTTATAAGCCTAGCCCATAGTTATGTGGCTTTCGCCACCCCTTTAATTTGAATAAAAACTATGCCTATCATTTTGCTGTGCCTCTGTCAAGCAGTGACACTGAAGTAATCCCTGGGGTATATCTGCAATCTCCCATCCATTGGTCAAGATTCCTCTTGAACAAGGCCAGAGAGGTGCTCTGCCTCACATGTACCGGGATTTTGTTCCACAGCATAGGGAGTCTCTGGGTGATGAATCTGTCCCTCCAGCACGTTCTATTTATAACCGTGTCAAGGTTTAAGTCTCCCGACCTTGTGGTTCTGAGGGATCTAGATTTTTTGAGGTGAAGCATATTCATCAAATCTGGGTTTGACATGGCCTTATATGTCAGGCACAGGTCACCTCTGAGCAAGGGGTATGAGACTGAATAGAGCTGGAGTTCTTTCAGTCGGGCAGCATAAGACATATTTTTGAGACCCTTTATCCTTTTGGTGAGGAACTTTGCTGCAGGTGTCTGGTCAATTCAAATTGTGGTGTAAGAAGAATATTACACATGCAGATTGTATAATAATTTTTGTATAATAAAATACGTGAGCTGTGTTTGGATCCTTGCCTGGATTTTTTCTTTCTGGTTTCCAGTTGATTTTGTTTGAGTTTTTGCCATATATTTATGTATGCCAGTTTAGTTTCCTTGGGAATGTCTTCCACTTTAAGTGCTCTTTTCATATGTGGAATGTATCCTAAAGGGATTTATATATGCCCCATGGTTGTAACAATAAGATCAAAAGACACACTGCAATAATTTCCTTCTCACTCTGCTTTTCTTCTTACACCACAATTTGAATAATCTTATTCATCAAACTGCTTGACTGTTGGTTTCAGGATCAGAGCCAGATCCAGCAATCACCTTGGGCTCACTGGCTTGGGGGGTGACTAGTCAGGGACGGGGTCCCACTGGCTGGGGTCTGCCACAAAAACTTACATCTCTTCTTTAAGAATGCAATCTGCATGTGTAATATTTCTTCTTCTTTAACGGATGCATGCAGAGTGCATCCTTAATAGCGTCTGTACATGCATCTTTAGACAAGCATGGCATTCATGAAGGAAATAGTAGGTTAGTTGACACTGTGTATGTTTGTGTGTGTGTGTGTGTGTGTGTGTGTGTGTGTGTGTGCGTGTGTGTGTTTGAGATGCAGTGTTCAAGAAGGAAATAGATTAGTGGAGATTGTGTGCTTGTGTGACGGCAATAGCAGGATATTGAAAGCTGTGGGTGTTTGTGCAAAATAAATAGCAGGTTAGGGAGATATGTGTGTGTGTGTGTGTGTGTGTGTGTGTGTGTGTGTGTGTGTGTGTGTGTGTGTGTGTGTGTGTGTGTAGCAGACTGGTTAACTCATTCAGACTCAAACACTGTACCTTCAATACAGGACTCCTGTGCCTGAATCCTCTACACCAACTGCCAAGCATTTCAAGGACTGTTGAGTTCCATTGCATTTTCAAAGAATGTTGAGCTTCTGTGCATTTTCAAGGAATTTTGAGTTGCTGTGCATTTTTAAGGAATGGTGAGCTTCAAGGGAATGGAAGCGAAACTTAGTGTTGCTCATGCTAAGTCTGTTTTCAATATGTAACTGTTTTGTCTAGCAAATGGCTATCATCAATGTCTGTGCTAGAGGCTTTCAAAGCTGTCTAAGTAGCACAACTGGTAGCATACTTGCTCTTGGTGAAAAAGGGTGTGGGTTCCACTCCCAAACCATGTACAGTGAGTGCTGATACTGAATTGTTTCCTTTAAGGAGGAATGGGGTGCTGCATTCCTGAGGATATCTTTCGTTGGATGAGATTTCCAGTAACTATGAACCTGTTGCTGGTTTGACAGGCATTCCTTATTGCAATATTACAATTTTACCAGAAGGAAATGATGCAATATTTCATAAAAGGGCAAAAATATTGTGTAGGGAAACTGCTTCTGACAGATCTCAAACAGAGCACTATGTACATTTTGTGTTGTTTGTAAGTGCCATTTATGGAGTTATAGTAAAGTGAAGGAAATCACTTTGTCATCAGAAAATGCTGACATTTAGGTGGGGCTGTCAATCAGGATTTCAGTAGTTATTTGTGTTTCACAAAGTTTTGTCCCTATACATGATTCATTCAAATCATGTCATTCCTAAGGCTGTGCTCATCTGTTTAATTTTGTCATTTGTCCTCGAGGTGGTAGTCCACACTTTTACAAAGTGAGGCAAGATGATGAGTTCAAGTTAGACAGAGGATACATTCCTCTAGCTCCTTGAGATGCACATATGCCAAGGTGCTAGAAAAGGAAAGTTCATCTAATGCTGAAGCCTCTGATCAAGAGTATCAGTAAGAACATCACTTGGATGAGGAGTAGTAGAGCATCTCTTTGCTGGTGCAGTAATGACAATTTGCCAGTGCTGTCTGCATGTGTTTTGTGAGCCAGGACCAAAGATGGGACTCAGCATCCATGGTCAAGGTCTGGAGAGTATCCATTTTGGGTAAATGCATGCTGTATCCTAGCTTTATTTAGATAACATTAACCTATTAGTGTCAATCTGTAGCACACATTGGAGTGGTTTAGTGGTCAGTGTGAAGTTATAAGGCTGAAACATAGCGCCTCCTAACACAAGGTCACAATTCTGTCCTAGAAAAGAAATGACTGCACTCTCTGCAGGTGAGCAACAACTGCAACTTTCTTCAATGAGCTTAAGTATCATAGTGTCTTGTTTAACAAAGATGGTTGAGAGGATTGGGAGACTATCCAATGAATAGGCACAGTAACAGCAGTACTGCAGGAGTGGTGCCAGACTGAGACAGTGAAATGAGAACTGAGCATAGGACACAACAGTTAGTTTAACTATAGTCATGCATTTTAGGTAGTGCCTGAAGGGATCAGAGCACATGAGTACAAGCGACATAGCTGAGGTTCTTTCATAAGGTAACTGTGTTTTGTTTCTATGACACAATACAATGTTTAACAATGTCTGAGGGTCTTAGAACAGAGATAATGCTCCTTAGGGATGAAAGGAATCACTTGAGGTTCTTTGGTCCCAATTAATGGTGCTCCCAGGGGGACTTCTGCAGGAAGTGCATCAGGGGATGTTTCAGTGGTGGGTCTCCAGACTAAACTCAGGGCATGTTGAGGAAATTATGTCTCTCAACTATCTTGAACTCCTGCAGCATGCATGGGGTAAGTTGGATAATGTAGCAGTGTATAGAGTAAGCCAGGTTTCCAGTCTATCTTGCTTAACACTGAGATGTATGTATGTATGTATGTATGTATATATGGATGGATGGATGGATGTATGAAAGGAAAATGAAGGAAGGATCCACAGTCATTTATAAGCTGCAAATTGTTATTGATCTCAGGTGGTCCCTCCCTTATTCTAGGAAAAATAAAGTGAAATCTGTTTTAAAAGGGATTTGCAGTGATTCCTGCTGTTACCATGTTGAACTGTGTCATTGTTTAAAATTTCTGTTGTTAGTTATAAGATTGCTCTGCAGGGTCAGGGTGAGTTCTCAAGCGATAACAAAGTTTCCATTCTACTTGTTTATGCCAGTGCTGGTGCATTCCCATTCCATTTGATACACTCTGCAAAAACAGATTACTGCATTTATCTGGAAGAACATTTTATATAACATAGAATTTCCTTTTAGTTTGCTTATTTTACTTAGAGCAGCACAATTTAATACTCTGTCATTAAATTTGCATTGTACACTGTAGCTAAATTACTTGTTTACATATCCCTTCCAATACTCTTTTAAGTATTTTTTTCAAAGCATATGTTTTATATCATTTAAGTTAATATCATAAATTATTTTTCTATTTTTGTAAAAGTCAGTTGTGGCAACATAGTGTGCTGTCTACAAAATGCTGTTACCACATTGCATCTCTGGAGGTGGAACCACACATTGAAGAGCAGAGGCTTGCAGCAAATTAGATGCTGTGTTGTGCTTATGATGGGGAGACTGGTAAAGATCACATTTGTAGCTGCATGCATGGTCTATACCTGGTTAACCCTTTCATACCTAGTAAATGATCCTGACATTTTTGCCATCACCTTCTATGCCGTGTAGCATCTTGACAAGAAATCATTCAAATTAGAGTGGATCTCCATTCACAACAGAAGTTAATGATGTAAGATAGGGATTCTGGCTGCCAGCAAGATGCATGAAGCTGAAGGAATCAGCTGGCTTTTGGGCTGCAGATGATGTACTGATCTCAGCAAAGGGTAAGCCAGTCAAATTGTTGAAAGCACAGTCTTCATTAAGGATATTAGGAAGTGGAAGTTCTGAGAGCACTACCATGCTATGAGACAGAATGAGAGTGAAAAGTGATGCAAATTGTTTGAGGGGGTATGACTGTTATTATGCTGGGGAAGGTAATCTCTCTTTGTGGATGTCAGATTTCATAAGGCTGGTGAGACCAGGGTTCGGTTTACTATATATTAAAGGAGTGGTATATACTTAAAGGAAAGATAAAAACAAATCCATGGTTTCTTCTTATGTAAATGAAACCTGAACAATATAATTACAAGGATATCAAAGTCTCATAACTGTGCAGATCACAAGAGGCAAATGGAGGAAAAAGGCCTTACATTTGGATGCCTTGTACACAAAGAATAGTGCAGCCTTCTCAAACTGAGACACAGAAAAAGCCCTGCATATAGAAAGGCAGCTTAAGCTGCAGAACCCTCTTTTCATCAAAACAACTTATACAGATGATATTCAGAAATCTTGCTAGACAAGATCATTGTCTTCTTTTAAGAGATTTTTCAGCAGTATGCAACATAATGGGCAACCAGATAAAATGAATCCTCATGTAGTTCTGTTTTCATTCAAATACAGTCTAAACTGGGATCTGCATCACATAACTCATGAAGGTCAACTCATAACATGGACTAGTTGCACACAAAGATGAAATGACTTGATCCATAGCACTCAGCACAATATTTTCATAATCAGTACCATAAGCATTAGGGTCATCAACACTGTTTCCAACATTGTTAACCAGCTGGACCCAGAGTACGGATAAGGATATGGTCACTGTAAGTGTTGTGTCTTTCTCTGTCTCTCAAATATCAATAAAGTATTATCTCTGTCTCAGGATACCTAATTATAGCAAGTCTTAGTTGAAACATCCAGATTATTGTTTGGCTATTGCACTTGTTATGTTTTAGGGACAGAGATAATGCATCAAATGAGAAGTCTAAGCTGTAATCTGAGATATATATGTGAAAGATGAAACCTTTTGATCAAAATCAAAATGGTCAATAATCTCAATGAATGTGATGGCCAGATGGCAAGATACATCATTGTCTCAGGTGTTTAAGTGCCCTGCAATAAGTCACATCTGGTTGTTTCAGTAAACATCTAGAGGAAAGTTTCCAGATAATCTGAAAGATGGCATATGAGGGGGATTCTACTGCTTGGTCCTGCCACAAAGTCATAGTCAAACAATGTTGCCTTCCTCACTCTTATCCAGCTTAACTCCACCAAGATTTAAAACAAATGGCTACAACTTTACCAACAGCTCTCTGCCCATGGCTCTAAATTATTAAAAAAAAAACACATTGAATGGCTACAACCAGTGGGGACCAATTGTTTTCATCTAGCTGTTTTAATGGTCATCAACAGCAGGTCACTGTCCAACAAAAATATCACAGGCAGATCCCAACTTTTTGAAACATTATCTAGCATAATATAACATGTCATATAATAAGTCTAGTGAAGGGTAGGACCCTCCACTAGTTGTGGCTGAAAATTTAACTTGATGTGCTCAGACAGGCAGCATACAGGTTGAATCATCTGAAAAACTCAGACTTATGATTAGTCAGCTAACCACGATTAACATGTACTGATCTTTGCAAACTGCATACCAACTCCTGCATCCACCCACTCTGTAAGACTTTACAGCCAAACAGTAACAACACAAATTAGTGTATGACAGAGAGAAGCGACATCCAATAAGTTGATAACAAAAAGGAGGTCCCTATCATAAATATATGTCTGTTTCAAAGACTGCAATGGACTGAAAGAATGTTGAATATTTTTGAAAACAGAAAGGAATAATAAAACCAAACTGATATAGTGAAGGTATAGATTAAAAATATTCATTACGACTTGAGTTATAGAGAAAAGTAAAAGAAGTTGTATTGTACTAAACTCTTCAGTAAAATGGCATACGTGAAAAAAAATGCAAATGGTATATGACTACACCTGCCACAATAAAACATGTTCTGCAGTTTAAGAATAAATGTATACCATGCTTCTTGACTGTTTTGAACTATTGCAAGGGTATTTGCATGAAGGTGCTAGCTAGGTCATATGATGCTAATGCTGTGGAAACAATTTATAGTAAAGAATCAGGAAATCCTGTTTTAGAGCTTCTAAAAAGGGGAACTGACTGGTAAATGAAAAGTTAACAGTTACAGAAGACAGAGGAGTGGCAACTGAAAGATACCTTTGGAGAAAAAATTAAATTGCACTGCATTTAATGACTGAAATTTTCATTTTGGACTTAAATCCAGATGCAGTGATAGCACAGCACATCTTTAACCAGATGCATATAGTTTCTTGTTTAGATGATAATCTTTTTCTGACAATCTGTCTTTTTGAATGTTTTATTTTCAATTTCCTCTGCAAACCTTTCACTTTCTGCATATTTACTTTGAGAATAAATTATTTACTTTATTTAATTAAATGATTTCTTTCTTTCTTCCATTTGAATGTTTGGGACTGATGGTTTACTTATTTAAGGATTTCAGCATGTTGCATGTGTCCACAACTGGGTGTATTCAGACATTGATAAGGATAATTATTTGGAGACAATTGCAGCCATTTGAATATTTAAAGGTCGGTTCATTTTAAAGGTAAATAGCAAGGTGCAGTGTTGTCCAGCAGGTGGCAGAGTACCTTAAAGCTTTGGAGTGGGGGGGGGGGGGTGAGTTGGTGCTGAAGTCATCGTTTCTCTCCCCATTTCTGAGAAATATTGTGTGTGTGTGTGTGTGTGTGTGTGTGTGATACATAGATAGAGAGAGACTGTGTGTGTTTAGTAGTGCAACATACTTCTGGTCATGTGTCTCAGTTACTATTGGTAGCATTGCACTGAAAAAACACTGTTCTCAGTCTGAGGAACAGGAATGCCAGGGTAGTCAGTAATTGTTAGACTAATACTGATCTGCAGCTGTGCAATATGAAGCTTATCTAGGTGTGGCAGGTATTGACTATTACCCAAGTAGCAATGCATATTTACCATATACCATTAAGGCTAATAGCCCTTTGCACACTAAGATTCAAACTCCATACTTCTGGTTCAGGGTCACATCTAGTATTGATAACAACAGTACTCAAGTTTAAAACCACAACACCATATGCCACATACTAAACTGGTGACACCAGGTGAGACTATAAACCTGTCCATCATATATTAATTGGTGGGCAGTGGCTGGATCTTGTAAAGTTGACTAATATAGCCTATAAAATAAATGTGGCCACCATAACATTTTACATACTCTTGCAGGCCCAAGGTAGATATACATCAATATGTCTCGCACAGCAATTATTTTATTGTTTAGACAATCGGGATAGGAAATGAGCAAAAATTAGGTAAAATGAGTTATGTGGAGTATGTAAACATGTCAGTGTGCTGCAGTTGACTGAGGTGTGCAAAACCAAGAGAATTTCATGTGTTGTTATGTTGAGGAATGACATGATATTAGCTTTTTTTGTAAAAGAAAAGCTGTCCACTGAAACTAGAGATAGCCGTTTAGTGGGCATAGGTGAAGAGCATGCAGTGAAGCAATACAGTCCATCCTCAGATTATATAAACATATAAACTGAACTAAAAAGATGAGTAAAGCTAGTGGTAAAACTTCTTGAAGTAGCAGGGGGAGAATGAAAGTGATAGAGATGAGTCTAAATTTGAGAAACAGTATCAAAAAGTATTGAGCTTCCATTAATATGATAACTGGACAGGATTATCAAGACAGAATGAAAGGAGGCACTGCTCTCGAACCCCAGGACATGGGGACTTATAATCTTTTGGGACAGGGGGAAGTCTATATGCTAGGAAAAACAGCTTGCTGTAAAGAATGTAGACTCTTAAAGAAGGACGAGAAGGAGAAGTAATGCAGCAGTTAGTACCCTCAAAGACCTATCATCAGAGTCTCCTAGCCATAGTCCATAATATTTCTTGTCCCGGTCATATGAGAATAAAACATTCAAAATAGGGACTTATGCAAATCTTTTATAAGACAGGCATTACAAATGACATATAGTGGCATAGCAAAACTTGTAAGCAGTGACAAAAGGTTAAGATGGAAATAAAACCAAATTGCACCATTCTGGTAGAACACCGTACAGACATTGGGATACGAAGAATAATTTAAAAAAAGGAGTCTTATCCATCAGGGCAAAGAAATGACATGTAAAACATGTCAAAAGTGTTCTGCCCTGTCAAGAAATATTCAGAGGATATCTCCAATCAAAAAGGTCTATGGGTGTAACATAAAGTTTGTCTTTTTTCTCAAATTTCATTTTTTGAGGGCTTTTCTACAATATATGAGTTTAGAAAGGATGGAAATATGTGATGAAATCTGCAATAAACTGAGAGAATGTTAACTTTTTAACCGAAAATGAATGAAAATAAACCACCTACATTGCACCTTTTTCAAATTTTTAATTTGTAAATATGCTTATGAATGTATCTAAGCCTTGATTCCTGACTACACAGTTATATAGACTGGTGCTTAAGAAATCAGACTAGCTCACAATTACACTTTTTTTTTAACAGCGGCCTGTTTTTGCCCCTCTGAAATTATGCAATTATGCAAGTAGAAAGTGCACCTTCTATAACTGAAATCAGCATATAAGCCTGTTTTAGGATGTATAGATAGGAGGTCTGACTGTTAAATCAAAACCAGTAATAGCGAAATATATATTTAGCTATGAGCAGGCTAGGCAGTCTTCTTTTTTTCTGAAAAGCCTATTTTATTTGCAATTTCCTCTGCAAGCCTTTTACTGATTGCAATTTTTATTCAGAAAGGAAATGGCATAACTTATTTATTTCAAGTAAATAACTGTACTATTCAGCCTTGAATGATTTTAGCTAATGGTTTATTCACTATTTGAAGGGTTTATGCACTTTACATGTAACCATACTGCTCAATCACTAAGAACAAGAAATCTGGACAAAGCCATATATAATGGGAGACAAAGGCCCAAAAATAGGGACACGTTTTAAATATTGCTCTTACAAATATAGAAAGTTGATAGAATAACAGGTTTTACATTAACAACTTTTTATGAGATATGAAATATGAAACAAATGTTTGCCAATATTTTCTGACTTCAGTCCTGAATGATTTGACAATGGTTTTCCAGAAAACTGCAGTTTTATGAGAAAACAGAACAATATTATGAAGGAAAAATCTGGACATTCTGCAGAAATCTGGACATTTGAGAAGTATGTGTAACTATAACTGTGTGGCATCAGCAAACTGAAACGGGTGACACACACACAGACATTTATATAAATAAACGTGCACACACACACACACACACACACACACACACACACACACACACACACACACACACACACACACACACACAGATATCTGCTAACTGAAATGGGTGACTACTTGGAGTTAATTGCTACCATCTGAATATTAAAATGAGCAAGTCACTTAACCAGACACTATTCCCGGGATGAGTCTGAAAAAGGTCTATGGAGATCAGTGCTTATTTTAAAAAAGTAAGGTGTGTTCTTGCTATGTTAGCTTTGACTGTCTGATAGTAGTGTACCTTAAAACAGGGAAAGGTGGGAGATGGTGCTAAAGAGTCATTATTTGCCTCTTTCATGCTGAGTAATATTGACTTTATGTGTGTATGTGTGTGTGTGTGTGTGTGTGTGTGTGTGTGTGTGTGTGTGTGTGTGTGTGTGTGTGTGTGTGTGTAAGATACATATTAATTCTAGTCAAATTTCAATTACTGTTGGTAAGAATGACTAACTTTACTTCTGGCCTAAAGTGGGTCAAATCCTGGGGAGCCAGTGATTTACAGTCTGTTATGTAGCTGGACAGTACAGAGCTTATCTGCACATGACAGGTCCTGACTATTACCCTAGGTAGCAGTGAAAATCTACCACTTGCCTTTATGATCAATTACCCTTTGTATATTAACTTGTACCATCAGTATTGCTGGCAAGTAATACATCAAACATTGGTGGAAGCAGTACAAGGGTAAGAAGCCATAGCCCCAGTCTGTCACATAATAATTGGTGACCATGATAAGTATACAAGTTTGTTTATCTTATCCATACTAACAGATGCATGCATGCTCTACAGACCTGATATCATAGTCAGTTTAATTTCAAGTTTGTTTATATTAAGCATGTGTAAAATGAATGTCCAGTACACAAACATAAATGTATACAAGAAGTGACAAAGCCAATAAAACATATAATGAACACTAAGCTCAAAATGCACAAAAATAGCAAAGAAAATCTGTGCTAATGCGTAAAGCTAAAGATAAGCTTTCGACAAAATAACAAAATTATTTTTACTGATATCATTCATTCTGTCCAAAGATGACATTAACTGTAGGGCAGTAATATACACAAACCTTAAAGTTATTATGAGAAACCCACATATTATGAAGTTCAGCTATAATACACAAGTAGGACAAATATGACTGTAGCTAGTCTTAGCAAGCCCTAAAATATCATTCAAGTAAATGTTTGAAAAGTTTGACATACCTTATCAGGTCAGAGGTTCATTTGAGTAGCTCTGATCTACTGATCTATGAGAAGCTTAATTTCTGTAACCTCGTGTTGATATTTTCTGTTTCTCATATGTATCAAGATTATGTTTGAATAAAGTTAATAACTTATTTTTTCTGATTTTTAAGGAAAAGCATATTACATAATCGTAGAAAGCAATGGTTCTATAATTGCCTTGTTTTATTTCTATTACCAGTATATATTTTTTAATATTAGATTCCTCATTCTTGTTTTAGTTCTCACCCAATGTGTTGTCTGCATACATTTTCAAATAGAGCAGTATCAGACAGTGAGCGGGATTTGTAGAAATCATCTCTACCTGCACTAACTGCCCAGCATGAGTTGGTTAGCTAGCACAACAGAGACGATCTTGGATTCAGAGAATAGTAAAGACACACAGAAAAACATCTACTGAGTTGCTTATTTCCATGTCTCTGAATTGAATGCTGTTCTGTCTGACCTGACAGCTATAATGCTGTCCCTAGCAGCCCATGTATTCACACACACACACACACACACACACACACACACACACACACACACACACACACACACACACACACACACAGATATTCATTTAGCCTCATTGATGTTGCTATAGAGAAACACATGCAAAACCATACCTCTCAACCTCTTAGAGCTAGAAATCTGGACAAAGCCATCAATAATAGGGGACAAAGGCCCAAAAATTGGGACACTTTTTAAATATTGCTTTTTTAAACTTAGAAAATTGATAGAATAACAGGTTTTGAATTTTCTGAAGGGTATGAAGACTGAAACTCAAATGTCTGTCATTATTTTCTGACTTTAATCCTCAATGATTTACCAATGATTTGCCAGAAAACCACATTTTTATGAGAAACAAACCAAAGTATGTATCTGTACAGTTGAGAGGTATGCATGCACGTGCATGGCGCACACACACACACACACACACACACACACACACACACACACACACACACACACACACACACACACACACACACACACACACACACACACACACACACACACACACACACACACACACACACACTTACACACACACACACACACACACACACACGCACGTGTGCACACATACAAATGCACACACACATGCACGTGCACATATGCACACGCACACATGCACGTACGCACATCATGCATGCGCATACGCATGCGCACACACACACACACACACACACACACACACACACACACACACACACACACACACACACACACATGATCAGTTTGACAGACCACTTTATGGCTTTGCTGCACTTACTTGCATTGTGAGTACTTAAATGGAGTGAATGGCTGAACACTATCAAAAGGCAGCATTCAGCTTTTCAACCATATTTTACTCACCTGAGCCATTCTCTAAATCTCTTTTCTAAGTAATTCCAAAGCCACAGAAATTCCTGAGTATAAATAACAAAATTATTTTTACTGACATCATTCATTCTGTCCAAAGATGACATTGACTGTGGGGCAGTAATATACACAAAGCCTAAAGTCACTATGAGAAACCAACATACTATAAAGTTCAGCTATAATACACAAGGAGGACAAATATAATTGTCACTAGTCTTAACGGTTCAGAGATTCATTTGAGTAGTTCTGATCTACTGATCTATGAGACACTTAATTTGTGTAACCTCATGTTGATATTTTTGCTTCTCATATGTATCAGAATTATTTTTGAATAAAATTAATAACTTATTTTTTCAGATTTTTAAGGACAAACATATTATATAATTTTGGAGAGCTATGATTCTATATTTGCTTTTTTTTTTCTGTTACCAGTATATATTTTTTTAAATATTAGATTCCTCATTCAGCTTTTCAACCATATTTTACTCACCTGAGCAATTCTCTAAATCTATTTTCTAAGGAAATCCAGTGCCACAGAAATTTCCGGGGTATATTACATGGTTAATTGGGATTAACCACTCCCTCAGAGTGCTGCATTAACATGCAGTGGGGTGAAGGGTGACAGCTGCCTTAGGTGCAGTGTGTTGGGGTCACAATCAGCATTTCCATGTTTTTAATTTGTTTTCAGCATGTAAATATGCATGACAGTACACAGTGAGAGTGTTAGGACCTGGCACTCCAAGAAGGAAGGATTGCCTGGTTGTAGAGGTAAGTTTTTTTTCTCTCAGGTAGTGTTTGGGGGTTCTAGGGCATTAAATTCTGGCACTCATCCTATTAGGAAGGAGATCCAGACTATATAAGTGAGCTTCTTTTTTTGCCACTCAACCTAGTGTTGAGGGGTACTAAGATTGGGGAATAAAACTGGCTGTCAAATGAGTCAGCTACAGTCTGACTTCCCCAGTAAGACTGCACTCCACACTGAGGCCCCCATAAGGGTACAGCAGTAAAGTAATCCCTTAATCAGAATGGCCTAACAAGAATTGAAAGCCTTTCAAAATAAGGCTCCCACATCACGGTAAGCCTTTTTGAGTCCCGGGGAGTAACTTTATGAAGATCAAGATAGCCAGTTGTGCACTGTTAGCTCATCATCATGTGCTGTTGTTACCTATTCAAAGAAAGCCATATGATTCAAAAGGCATGATCTTTCTTTTACAAATTCATACTGTTCCATATCTAAAAGAAATATGCTCCCTTTGTCATTTTTGATAAACTTCATTATGATTCTCTAATTTCTCTCCATGATATTACGAAGAATATTGGTCAGTGCAATAGGTCCAAAATTGTTTGAGTCTGAGGTGACCCACCCGACGAACTGGTACCACTGCAGACTGTCACCACAGGTCATGGATATGTTTACCTGTTAGCATTTTGTTTGACCTGGCTGTTTCACTAGAGTTTGGTTAGGCCATCATTCATTATGCATAGGAAAGCACCATATATGCCATCTGGCCTAGTGGGATTTGAACTTTAATTTTGCTTTTTTCATGACTGTGGACAGGTAAGAGACATATTCCCTTATCTCTGTAACACTTTATCATATTTTTTTGTTTATTCTGAAGTTGCAGAATATTGTTTTGCAAGGACATACCCTATATCATGTGGCTAAGTGAGTATGTCATTGTTTATTGATAATGTTACTTATGCAATATTTTCCTTTCAGGTTTCTGGCATAATTAATAAATGGTTTAGTATCACCTAGAAACTCTGATACCCACCCGAGTTCAAAGGGACAATATTCCAGTAGTTTGTGTATGTTATTTAATGTAGACTTCCTTTTTTGACCAGCTAAGTTTTGAAGGCTGAGTTGTATCTCTTTTTCAGACACCTGTGCATCTGTGTCTTCTACTACATGTTTATAAAGGCGTGAGTAAATAATATCACAAAACTCATTGACAGTATACTAATCAGACAAATTTGTGTCAAGTCACTGTTTTCTTTATAAAAAAATGTCAGTGACATAGCTAAGATGGGGTGTGGGGGCAGGTGTCCCAAGTTCAGGTTTTTAGGATGTATAATTGGCACTGTATGGCAGGGGCTATTCACTCCATGCAAGGATTCTGGGTAACCACATGAACATCTGCATCTGCAGTTGTTGCTATTAATATGATATTCTTTAATGGTGCTGAGGCAGTAAGGACAAAGGGTCAGTTGTGGAAAATAATTAGCAATCTGACTTTGGATAGCAAAACTGCATGCACTACCAGGAATCATTTTAAGCTTTGATGTTAAGTTAATTTTATTTATTTATTTACTTGTCTTTGTTTTCCAGGGAAGTCGACTGGGTAATACCTATTTTCAGCAGAGACCCAGGGAGAAAAGCTTCATTTGCTTACATAGCATTATACTATGTTTCAGTTAAACACAGAGTAGTTGCATTTCTGTTTACATTTATATTTATACACAAACAGTAGTTACATTTATACATTCTAAGATTTTACAGAGGTGAACATTACTAAAGAGAAAGCCCACAAGCAACTTATTGGATTGTGCAAGCAGCAGTTATGTAGAGAAATTGTTTTGTCATTTCAGTGAGAGATTGTGTATTCTGTTTAAAGACAGTATTTGGAGAGTATCATATAGTGACCACATAGTCTCAACTTTGAGATGAGCATATGCAGGACCAGGACTGGTTAAGATGTTGTTTAAGCAATGGTTTAAAACTACTGAGTTTGCCGGAGAGTTTTATTTGTGTGGGGATACTATTTCAGAGTTTAGCAATGTATTGGAAGCAAAGTGAGTCTCCTGCAACATTATTTAACTTATTTGTAAGTAATAAGAATGTGTTACTAGAATGAAGGCCCCTTGCTGGACAGTAGAGCAGTAATAAGATTTGTAGTGCAGGGCATTTTTCTGGAAAGATGAATGAGTTTGTGTGCTGCAGTTAGTTGTGAGTATGTTATGTAGTTGTATGGTTCAAGCCAGTTTAATTGCTCTAAGTTATGACAATGGTGAGTCCTATGAGGGAGATTGGTGGCAATTTTATCTACTTTATTGTAGCAGGAGGCAAATTTCTTTCTTTGAATATTGTTTAAGTTTGTTAGGATAGGAGCAGCATATAAGAGAATCAGTAAAATTAAGGTGGTGGCTAGAGTTTTTCTTGCAGTATCTGTAAGGAATCCATTGATCCTGCAAAGGGGGCCTACTTTCTGGTGAGTAGATTTAATGGTGTGTAGTATATACTGGTCATATTTGAGACTGTCATCTTTTGTAATGCCTAGAAGTTTATTGTGAGTTACAGTTTCAACGACAGCATTATTTGCTGTCTTTATGGCAAAAACTGCTTTTAATTTTGGCAACTTTTTGAGGTAAAAAGCATTAACTTATTTTTTGGGGGCTGAGTAGGGGGTTTGATTCCTTGAGCCAGGTTTCTACAGAGGCGAATGATTTTTGGGTAACATCTTGGAGCATATTTACTGTTGAGGCTGCACATATTAAGGCTGAATCATCTACATACTGAACTAAACTAGCATGGTGTTTAGAGGTGTGGAGGTTATTAATAAACATATTAAATAGGTGAGGACCCAGGATAGAACCCTGAGGGACACCTGTAGTAGTTGTTTGAAAGAATGAGTCTGTTTGTTGCCATTTAACAGCTTGTTGCTTTCCAGATAGTTAACTAAGAAACCATGCCAAGGAGTATTGTGAAAGTCCTGTTGAGGAGAGTTGAATGAGCAGTTGCTGGAGTGAGACGGTATCAAATGTCTTTGACAAGTCTAAGAACATGGTGGAGACAAGCAGACCATTGCTGCTATACTGGTTTATTATATTGGTAAAATGCAGTAGAGCAGTAGTGGTGCTGTTCTGCGGCCAAAAGCCATGCTGTGTTTCTGAGAGCAGGTTATTTGAGGTTAGGTATTGCCTGAGCTGCATATGAATGCATTTATCTAATATTTTGCAGAAGGGAGAGAGAATCACTATTGGTCTGTAGTTATTAAACTCTGTAGATGTGCTACCTTTGTGCAGTGGTATGATGTAGGATTTTTTCTACAGTGATGTGATGTATCTTTCTGCTACGGACCTATGAATTAGTATGGACACCAGAAAGGCTATGACTTCTGTGGGCATTTTAGGTAGTCTGATTGTACCTGGTATACAGCTACAGAAGTAGTTTTTAGTTTAAGGATCAACTTCCTTGTGAGTGAGATAGGCACCGGACTAAGATTGTAGAGCTGTGGGTGGTTTTGATTGGGCAGGGGTAGAGAGAGGGGCAGATATATTTGTGTCTAAGACAGATAATACTGATAGTTTAGAGAAGGAATTAAACTGTGTGGGGACAGGGTTGGTCATATTGTCTGTTTTTTGAGAGGGAGCAGTGATCTTGCCATGGTGGAGTAGTTTATTTAGTGATGACCAAAAAGGTTTGGATTCTCTTTATGTTTGCTTTGTAGGTTGGTATAGAAGCTTTGCTTATCTTGTTTGACATGGAGTTCTGCAAGATTTCTAAGATATCTGTATTGCTGGAAGGCATTTTGAGATCTAGTTTTATAGGTTCATAGGTAGGTACTAGGCCAAAGAAGCTGAAAAGTAAGGTGTACAAGACAGTGGTGCAACCAGTACTGCTGTACGGTACAGAAACCTGGGCAGTAAAGGCAGAACAGTTGAAGAAGCTAGAGGTGATGGAAATGAAGTGCCTGAGAAAGGTGGTAGGATGCACACTGCGGGACAGGTGAAGAAATGAGGACATAAGAGCAGAAGCCAAAGTAGCTCCAATTGCAGAAAAGATCAAAGAAAACAGATTACGATAGTATGGGCACATGTGTAGAAAAGCAGAAGACAATCTGGTGAGGGAGATTTGGGAAAGACAGGAAGAAGGTAAGAGGAAGCGAGGGCATCCAGCAAAGAGGTGGATGGATTGCGTGAAAGAAGATCTGCGACAGTCAGGCATGAGTGTTGAAGAAGGCAGGAGAGTGGCACTGAATCGAGAGAGTTGGCGACAGTTAATACGATACCCCGACCCCATGTAAATGGGAAAAAGGGGATGATGATGATGATGAGGCAGGTACTAGGCTATTGACCCTAGGGCCTATATAAGCCTAGCCAAATGGTACCCTGGCTTTTGCCACCCAAGAAAATTATTTTCCTGTGCCCCTGTCAAGCAGAACCACAGAAGAGATCCCCGGGGTGAATTTCCTATCTCCCATCCAATCATCAAGATTTTTCTTGAAGAGTGCTAATGAGGAGCTTTGTTTGATATAGATAGGTAGTTTGTTCCAGAGTATGGGAAGTCTCTGGGACAGGAATCTATCCCTCCAGCATGTTCTGTTTATTGTGGTGGCAAGGTTTAGGTCCGTAGAGTGTGTAGCTCGAAGGGATTGGGATTTCTTTACGTGGAGCATATCCAACAGCTCTAGGTTTGACATAGCTTTGTATGTTAGGCAGAGATCGCCTCTGAGTAGGCGATATGCGACAGAGTAAAGCTGGAGTTTTTAGAGATGGTCTGCATAGGGTATCTGTTTGAGGCTGGTAATTCTCTTTGTGAGGTATTTCTGTGGCCTTTCCAGTTGTTGTAGATGTCTTGTGAGGTACATACCAAAAGGGGCATTATACTCTATAATGGGTCTAATGAGTAATGAGTAGAGGGGAACAATGACCTCTTTTTTCCTGGATAAGAAACCTTTTGTGATGAGGTGTGCCACATAGAAGGATTTCCTGACTACTGTGGCAATGTGATTATCAAAGGAGAGACTACTGTCCACCTGTGTCCCAAGATCTCTTATCGCACTTTCATTGTTAAGTAGACTACTGCCTATGTGGTAGTTCATGGGTACAGAGTTTTTACCAAAAGGGATGACAATACACTTTTTGGCATTGAGCTTGAGGCCATGGCTTTGACACCAGGCATCTGTCTCAGTGTGGCCCTTTTGTAGGATGTCCACATTGTTAGGAGTTTTGATTATGGCTCCTAGTTTGCAGTCATCTGCAAACTTTGTTAGCCAAGGACCTTCTGTGTTAGCCTGCACTTCAGAGAAGTAGATACCAAACAGGAGAGGACCTAGGACTGAACCCTGTGGTACTCTACTTGTCACTGGTCTGAAGTTGGATTTAGAGTCTGCTACTTTCACAGTGTGGTTTCTGTCAGTGAGCCAGTTGGCAACCCATTTTGTGACATAGGGATTTATACCTAGTTTAGTGAGTTTATCTATAATTCCAGAGTGGGGGATGGTGTTGAAATCCTTGGCGAGATTTAGATAGGCTGTGTTAACCAACTTACCCTCATCTACAGCTTTGGTGACCGCTTCAAAGAAGTCTATCAGGTTTAGTTTACAAACCTGAACTGGGTAAGGTCCAGAGTTTGTAGATCACCAATGTCATTGTTTATAAGTTAAATGATGATACGTTCCATAGCCTTGCAGACCAGGCTAATGGGGCGATAGTTCCCGGGGTCCCTGGTGGCTCCCTGTTTGTGGAGTGGGATAACCGTTGCTGTGCACCATCCAGTGGGCACAAAGCCTGAGGTGTGGCTATGATTGAGCATGGTACTTAGGTGGGATGCCAGTTCATTCTGTAGTTCATGTAGAACCTAGCCTGGGATGTTGTCAGGTCCCATGGATGCTGTGTTCTTGGCTTTGGAGAGTGTGTTTTTTACCTGTGCAGCCATGATTACAGGAACTTTGCATTCTTCCGCTATAGAGATGGGCCCTTTAGGGGATAAGAGAGGGATAAAGTTAGCACTGAACCTATCTGCCAGGATGTTGGCAATATCAGTTGGTTCTGTATATTTAGTGCCATTGTGCCATGCCATTTTTTTCCAGGCTTTATCCCTTTTTGTCATGTTTTTTTTTTTTTTTTGTTAATTTTGTCAGCCATGGTACAGGGTTAGACTTTAATCTTTTATTACGTATTGATGTTAAATTATTTAAGGTCTGTAAGAATATGTTATTAAAGTGTTCTTCAGCAGTGTCTAGTGGCATTGCTGTATGTACATTCCAGTTATATTGTTTTAGTGTTTTACTGAAAATATCTTTGCTGAAATTGGTTGTACTTCATATTTGATTATAGACAGTATGTTTATTTAAGTTATGATGAGTTCTAATAGAATATGTTGGTATGTGATCACTCGTGCTACCTGAGAGGAAGCCTACTTTTGACAGTTTGTCTGGTTTGTAAGAGTGCAGTCTAATGTTGAGTGTCTCACTGAAGTTTTATTGATTCGAGTAGGTATGGTTATTAATTGTCTAAAACTGAACAGGTTTATGAATTCAGTGGGGGTAGTAGAATTTATGAGTTGCCAGTCTATATTTAAGTCTGCAAATATTATAGCGTCATAGGTTCAGAGGTGTGTATTAGGCTAATGGCCCTGGGGCCTTTACAAACCTAGCCCATAGGATTACCTTAGTTCCCAGTGCCTCTGTTGAGTAAACCCACTGCAGTGATCCCTGGGGTGAATTTTCTATTTCCCATCCACTCATCAAGACTTCTCTTGAAGAGGGCCAGTGAGGTGCTCTGCTTGACATGTATGGGAAGTCTATTCCATATCATGGGCATGGAATAATGGTTAATTTGTTGGAATATTCAATACAGGATGCTTTCAGCAGTATCGCTGTTACACCCTGGTGGTATATAAATTGCTGATAAACATATAGTTTTCCTATTGTTTATTTTTAGGAGTGTTATTAGAAGTTCTATTGTTAAATGTGGGTACTTCTTTTTAATTTCTGCAGATCTTTTTGGTTTCTATTATCATGACAAGAATGGGCCCCATTCCTAAGTCAAAGTATGATTAAATTAGTATTGTTTCAGTCTTTGATGCCAGCCAGAAGTGCTTTTTGCAACACCTGCAATGTGCCCAGTAATGACTTTTTTCTGCAATTCGTATGGAGTTACTTGTATTGGTAACATATTTATATACAATTGTAGATTCTTTTTTATAAGACCTATTGCTCCTCCTACTACTGGAACTGTCTGGGTAGCTTTCTTCCACATTGGTCTCATTTCTGCCTGCAAATCCTGATATTTTATGACTTTGTATCTCTCTGTACACAAGACAATGTAGTCACTGGGTGTAGCAATTTTAATGATCAATGCTACTTTTGTCTTCTTTTAATGGACCACTTTATCTGGTTTTCTCGCATCTATCTTTTGATCTGTTTGTAATGGGTGATCCCTTGTGAGGTACACTTCATCATTTTCAATGATGCTTTGTGGCTCATATTTCTGTTGTTTTTCAGCGACTTCAGTATTATAATATTTGCACAATCCCCAGTGTAACAATCTTGCCACATTATTATGCCTTTCAGTACACAGTCCTTCTGCCATTAGTATGTCACAACCAGCAACAAGGTGTGCAACTGTTTCCGATTCTGTTTTACAAAACCTACATTTGTCTATTTCTCCCACATTTTCAATGGACTTTGAAAAACAGCGTGTATGTAGTCCACTCTTTTGGGCCACCAGTATTAACCTTTCATCTTTTGGTTTGAATTTGCTTTTCCTTAACCATTCCTGTATGAAATTCTGATCAACATAAGGTTGTTCCAGGAGTTTTCAATACTTGCAACTATATTTATGCATTTTCCACATTTCTTGCCTTCTCATCTGATCCTTCACCTAATATTATTTCTTGTGTTTTTGGTACATTCAGTTGCTGCCCCATTTTTATCTACTTCTGGTTTGGTTTCCATTCCTGCTTGATGCCAATATGCTTCTGCTAGACTAAGAAGGGAAGTCATCTTAGATTTATTCTGTTCATGTTTCAAAACCTTCACTGTGTTTGGGTCTTTGTGAGGCCAGCAGATACATATGCAATCCCATAACTGCAGATCTGTACATGTAATCAGTTTCAAGGATGCCCATGCTTCCTTCGGAACAGGGAATATATAATCTTGGTATACACTTCTTCTTCTTTCGGCTTTTTCCCGGTTACGGATCGCCACAGCAGATCACCTGTCCACTCATGATTGGCAGTGGAGTTTTACTGTGTCGAGTTGCCAGCCCAGTGCCCAACCTTCCACAGAAGGCAGACACATGCGCACACTCATGCCTAGGGCCAGTTTAGAGAGTCCAATCCACCTACAGCATGTCTTTGGGATGTGGGAGGAAACCGGAGCACCCAGAGGAACCCCACACGACCACAGGGAGGACATGCAGACTCCTCACAGAAGGCACCCCAGCCGAGTATCGAACTGGAGAACTTCTTGCTGTGAGGCGGCAATGCTAACTCCTGCACCACTGCAGCCACCAATCTTGGTATGCACTGATTTTTATAAATCATTTGATGAGCATGAAGCATCCTTTTTGTTTTCTTGTCTAATCTATCCAACACCTTTTGGGGCCAGGCAATCGCTTTGAAAATTTTAAGTTAGGACAGGGAGAGCAAATTGGTTAATAACTTGAACTTTGTTCCTAGATGTCAATGCTGTTTTCAGGACTAATTTAAGTCTATAGTTCTTACTCATGGCTAAATCTTCATACAAAGATGTTAATATTTTTAGCTAAAAGTTAGGTGCTACATCTGTGCTTGTGTTTTCATGTGTTATACTTGTTTTCATATTAGGCTTTTCTTAACTTTATTTCAATCTCTCTGACTCTTACTTCATCCCATTTTATATCTTGTACCTTTGAGCTTCTTATTCTTTTTTTACTTCTGCTATCCATTTAGCATCTTTGTTATATTCCACAGGATCTTCATAAATACTTCTCCAACATGTATCTATTTCTTCTTTTTTTTGGTGGTCTTTCAATTCCTTTTACCTTGTTTCCCAGTTCTCTATAAAACTTTTTTGGGTCATCAATAAATTGCTTATGTTGTACTCTTCCTTTATATTTATCTGTCTAGCTTCAAAGTTTTTCTGCCTGTGCTGATATTTTTAGTTTATTATTTGCGGTAGGGCATAATCAATCCTAATCCGTTATAATACTGCACATTGCTTTTATCACGTCTATGTTTCTGATTATTTCTGTTGATCTGTTCCCTCTTAATTGTTTTATAGTTTTCTCTTTCAATACTATCATGATAGCATTCAATTTCTCCCTGTCCTTTCCCTTATTAGCATGTGTTCTTCTGGTTGGACTTTATGTGTAATTAATTTGGTTGCACAGTAATGTATCCTATTTACTTCTGTTATATCGCATGAATCTATATGGACAGTCCTAATTCCTGGGTTCATTTGTTTTATCAAACATCTAACTTCCTGTGAAAGTAGGATTATGATTAGGGAATTTTGATAGATGACTGCTACACCACCTGCACACTTGCTTTGTCATGCCTGAGTATATTGTAACCGAGGAGGGGGGGGGTCTCATTATCCTTTATTTCTTTTTTTAAGCAGATTTCAGTAGCTATGACTACATCAGGAGTGTATGTGGCAAGGTAGGCATGTATGTCTTGGACGTTATTGCACACACTTCTTAGGTTCATATTTAGTAATGTGAGTTTGGATTTTGTTTTTGCTGTGATGTATTTAGTGGTTGATTTTGGGGTTGGAAGTGATGGGTTTATGAAGAGTGGGACCTGGGTTGGGGTGAATATCAGTGTTAATTTTTTTAATTGATATTTTACAGTGAGAAGAGTGTGACCAGTTATATTTGGTCTTGGTTTGGTATTAGATCGTAAATGTGGCTACTTAGTTTTGAAATATTTACAGATAAATAAATCAGATGTGGTTTGTTTGTAGAGATAGGGTGTTATGAAGAAAGGCAGGCTAGGTAGATGCTGATATTCTTTGTGAGGATTGGTTGAAGTCCTAAGTATTTGAAGGAGGTAGATTTGATAATTGGCGATGAAGACTAATAGAGTGAGGAGGAATAATAAAATAATCTGAGTTACGAGCATCTTATTTAACTTGGGTTTTATCTTTGTTGTAAATAAGGATATAAAATGTTAGGAGGGTGCTGGGTTGGCTGTAGAGATGCAATTTGAGAGTTATAAGCTGCAAGGATTAAGACTGCTTGAGAGAGAGTCTTAGGTGGTAAACAAAAGTGGGTGTTACCTTTGGGAGCAATTCTATTGATTGCTTTCTTCTGGAGGGAACTGATGGTATTGGTTTGAGGAATATGTGGGTGGTGTTACGGAAGTATAAATATAGAATGTGAGGGGTGGATGGGAATTAGGGGGAAGGATAGGGGAGTGGAGTGAGTCCAAGCATTAGTGAGGGCGAATGAAGTGGGTTGAAAACTTGGCAAATAGACTGAAAAAAAATACAATCAGTGACTTAAACAGCCAGTAGTTGCTATCTGGAGCTAGGATCCATCAAATTATGCAAGCAAGTCATTAATATACAATCAAGTCATTACACACAGGTACTAGTATGATTCCATCATAGTTCATGTAGGTGTAAATGAACTGACATGTAACTTCCTGCACTATATGAAGAGAGACATTATGGAGCTTTCAGACTTTGTGTCTCAGGCTGGTATGAGCCTAGCATTGAGCAGCATATTACTGTCAACAATGATAATGTAACATTGTCAGCAAAAAATTATTAATTTCAACAACTGGCTGTCTTTCTGGTGTTTTTATGGGGATTTAATAATCGTCAGCTTAGGAGGACATAGCTAACCGATCACGTTGCTTTGCCAAGGATGTTCTATAATTCTCTATTCTAGGCTTTTGAATACTGGCTAAAACGTTATCGACCCCATGGTCCCTTTTTAGGTAATGCCAAATTGACAACCCACTGACATAGCAAAATCATCTCTTCTGAACCTCAAAGTGTTACTGTTCAATGACAGGAGCCTAAATAAAAACAGCACTCCCTTCAAGGCCTCCTCATGCTCGAGAATGCAGACATCTGTGCAACTACTGAGACATGACTTAAAGCAGCAGACAGTACCCTTGCAGTTCAAGGTTTTGTTGTATTCCACACTTTTGGAACAGTAGCTACACAGACAAGGGTTAATGTGGAGATGTCTCAGCCTACATCAATGACAAGCATACCTCTAGTGTGAGAATGACAGGATGATACGCTGAGTTCTTCCACATGCAGATCACCATAGACAAAATCCCATCTAATATCCTAGCCAGATATAGGTTACCCTCCATGTCCCAAGAAGCTCATAATGCATACTTGGACCAGCTAGAGACACTTACAATACAACCTAACACCCTACTCATAACATACTTTAATTACCCCCTATAGACTATGACTCCTACATGGCCTCAAATATACAGGCACAGAGATTTTTGGACTTAGTAAATACAAATATCCTTGACCAAATGATGAATACGCCCAGTGGAAGCTCCAACATATTGGACCACATGCTTACAAATATGGGAGAACTATTGCTCTGTTAAGATTGTGCTGAATTTACCCAAGCTGCCACACAATCTGTAAAGTTTTTTTAGGGAATTTGTGAGGAAATATTTTTATGTACTAAAGGTACCAAATATACTACAAAAAATGATGTGCAGAATGTGTATAAATGAGTTCCCTTCAGAAGCTCGAAATACTGAAATATTGAATTTCAGTATTTCAAGCCCAGAAAGCTGAATCCTGAGAACAGTGAAAGTTCAGAAGCGCAAAATTCAAAACCTCGAATACCAGAGGTTTCGAATTTTGTGCTTCTGAGGTTTCACTGTGGTTATGTATTCTGGTAAGTGTGTGTGTGTGTGTGTGTGTGTGTGTGTGTGTGTGTGTGTGTGTGTGTGTGTGTGTGTGTGTTAAGGGTTTTGGGTAGGGGGCTGTGGTATGTGTCAGTGTGTTTTGTTGCTGTGATGTGTGCGTGTGTGTGCGAGGAGAATGTAACTTGTGTGGTGGTGTTTTGTGTGTGTTTGTATGTAGTGCGACCTCAGAGTGAGAATATTTAATTAGGGGGATGTGGGGGGCACATGAAGTAGAGAGGTTATGTGTGTGTGTGGGGGGAATGGTGTGTGTGTGTAGCAGTAATACTACAAAATTCAAAATCTCCAGTGTGTGAGATTTTGAATTTCGCAGTTTTGAGTTTTCCTGGTTTTGTGGATTCGGCTTTCTGGGCTCGAAATACTGAAATTCAATATTTCAGTATTTTGAGCTTCTGAAGTGAATCTGTATAAATATATATATATATATATATATATATATATATATATATATATGGGTCTACCTGATAACACCGACACGCCAAAACACCGACAACGAAATAACCGACACGACAAAACTGAAAGAAATCGAAAGTTCAAAAACATGAAACTTCACATGCCCGACAAAACACAATCCTGACAATCAACAAAACAAATACCTTTCCCGAAAAACACACACACAACAAAAGCACACCAAAAACCTTACAAACCTACACTAAACCTTACATACACAACTATCTATGCACTAACCTTAACCCAAACTCTAACCCTAAGGTCCGTCTCTATTGCACACTTACCTCACCCGCACCCTAACCCTAACTCACTTAATCCGCCCCTAACCCTTAAGTCTGTCACTATTGCACACTTACTTTGCCTGCACCCTAACCCTAACTCACTTAATCCACCCCGACCCTCAAGTCCGTCACTATCGCACACTTACCTTACCTGCACCCTAACCCTAACTCACTTAACCCGTCCCTAAACCTAAAGTCCGTCACTATCGCACACTTACCTGACCCGCATCCCACCCCAACAGCCGTCACTATCACACACTTACCTTACCCACACCCTGACCCTAATGTCCATCCCTATCGCACACTTACCTTAACATGTCGGTGTTCTCAGCGTTGGGATTCTCAATTTTCGATCATCTCCATTGTGATTCTTCTGGTGTTGGTGTTCTCATTGTTGGCATAGTGGACTTTCAGAGTTTTCAGGTAGACCCGCACAC
Organism: Protopterus annectens; assembly: GCF_019279795.1. Classification (NCBI taxonomy): domain Eukaryota; kingdom Metazoa; phylum Chordata; order Ceratodontiformes; family Protopteridae; genus Protopterus; species Protopterus annectens. Next base: position 1,052,027,083 of record NC_056727.1, read on the forward strand.
ACATATATATCTGTATATATATGTATATATATATATATATATATATATATATATATATATATATATATATATATATATCTCAATTCTGATTTGATTAGATTTAGTAGACTCTTGCATCACACCAGAGATTTAAATAGTTGATTCAAAACATACATTTTTTCATGCCACTATTTCCATAAAGTTTTCATATAATTCCCCCATTTATCATACTGTTGCACACTCAGGCACATACATGCACACACCTGCACAGTTTTATACATTACTAGTTTACTTCAGTTACTGTTTTCTGTATTCTGTTTTTTTTCTACTGGTTTTCATAGTATAAACATTTTTTGTGGGGTTGTAAACATGGAAGTTGTCATGACAGGTGTGTTTTTTCCTCTCTCTCTCAAGTGGAAAGAATTGACATTTTTTCTCAGCTGTAAATGACTTACTTTTTATGCACATTAATACATATAGATGGATGCTTATTAGGTAGTATTACACAAATATATATTTATATTGTTCTAATTAGATAATGTATATGTTAGATAGCTTTGTGTGTCTTTTCTTGTATTTGTCTAGTTAGCTCTTTTTTACTTATCTGCCTATTTATATGATTTTAGTTCTTGTCACAGACCTGATGAAGGCTTTATTGCAATAATTAGCTGGAAGCAAATTTAGTTAAAAGTCAGTCTATTTACATGTATGTTAAGCTTTTCTTAATACCTGATTTTGGAATGTGGGATTGAATTAGATAGGCAGTGTATTCCTTAACAAGGACTTAGTTTGACCTAATCAGTAGTAGTGTTTGGGGCTGAGTACTTGCTATTCTTAAAAGCACTTTTACAGGCCTGTTTATGTTGTTTGCCTGGAATAGGTGGGTTTAAAACTAAACAATACATATATTTTCCACACCTACTTCTAAGTGTATAAAAGCTGTTATGTTTAAAATTATAAAGTATTTCTGATTTTTTGTTATTGAAGATTGCTTGTCTGTGATGAATAAAGACTTTTCGCTTTGGAACACTACCTGGGATTCATGATTTTTGGAAATTAATGTGAATGGGCTTATCAACAAAGTTTTTGGGTTCATAGGTTCATAGGTAGGTACTAGGCTATCGGCCCAAGGCCCTACATAAGCCTAGCCAACAAGATTCCCTGGCTTACACCACCCAAGAAAGTTATTTTCCTGTGCCACTGTTGAGCAGAGACACAGAAGTGATCCCCGGGGTGTATTTCCTATTTCCCATCCACTCATCAAGATTTTTCTTGAACAGCGCTAATGAAGAACTTTGCTTGACATAGATGGGTAGCCTGTTCCAGAGTATGGGTAGTCTCTGGGACAGGAATCTATCCCTCCAGCATGTCCTGTTTATTGTGGTGACAAGGTTTAGGTCCCTAGAGCGTGTAGCTTAGAGGGATTGGGATTTCTTTAGGTGTAACATGTCCAACAGCTCTGGGTTTGACATAGCTTTATATATTAGGCAGAGATCACCTCGGAGTAAGTGATATGCTATGAAGTAAAGCTGGAGTTTTTTGAGACGGTCAGTGTAGGGCATTTGTTTGAGGCCAGTAATCCTCTTTGTGAGGTACTTCTGTGGCCTTTACAGCTGCTGCAGATGTCTTGTAAGGTACATTCCAAAAGGGGCGTTGTACTCTATAATGGGTTTAATGAGTGCTGAGTAGAGGGGAACAATGACCTCTTTTTTCCTGGATGAGAATCCTTTTATGATGAGGTGTGCCACGTAGAAGTACTTCCTGACTACTGTGGCGATGTGACTATCAAAGAACAGACTACTGTCCACCTGGGTCCCAAGGTCTCTTATCACACATTCGGTGTTAAGTAAACTGCTGTCTATGTAGTAGTTCATGGGTACAGAGTTTTTACCAAAGGGGATGACAATGCACTTTTTGGCACTGAGCTTGAGGCCATGACTCTGACACCAGGCATCTGTCTCAGCGAGGCCCTTCTGTAGGATTTCCACATCATTTGGTGACTCGACTATAGCTCCTAGTTTGCAGTCATCTGCGAACTTCATTAGCCAGAGGCCTTCTGTGTTAGCCTGTAGTTCAGAGAAGTAGATACCAAACAGGAGAGGTCCCAGGACTGCACCCTGTGGTACTCCACTTGTCATTGATTTGAGGTCAGATTTGGAGTGTGCAACTTTTACAGTGTGGGTTCTGTCAGTGAGCCAGTTGGCAATCCATCTTGTGATGTAGCGATTTATACCTAGTTTAGTGAGTTTAGCTATAATTCCAGAATGGGGGATGGTGTCGAAAGCCTTGGCGAGGTCAAGACAGGCTGTGTGAACCACCTTACCCTCATTTACGGCTTTGGTGATTGCCTTAAGGAAGTCGATCAGGTTCAGGAGGCATGCTCTGCCTTTCACAAACCCGAACTGGGTGGGATCCAGAGTTTAGAGGTTACCAATGTCTTTGTTTATGAGTTCCATGTTGATACATTCCATGGCCTTGCAGACCAGGCTTATCAGGCTAATAGGGCGATAGTTCCCGGGATCAGTGGTGGCTCCCACTTTGTGGAGTTGGATAACTGTTGCTGTACGCCATTCTGTGGGCACAAAGCTTGATGTGAGGCTATGATTGAACATGGTGCTTAGGTGGGAAGCCAGTTCATTCTGAAATTCATGTAAAATGCAGCCTGGGATATTGTCCGGTCCCATGGATGCTGTGTTTTTGGCTTTAGAGAGTGCAGCTTTTACCTGTGTAGTTGTGATTACAGGGTCTCTGTATTCTTCCTGTATAGATATGGGCCCTTTAGTGGGGGGGGGAGTAAAGTTTGCACTGAACCTATCTGCTAGGATGTTGGCAATATCAGTTGGTTCTGTAATTTTCGTGCCATTGTGCTGTAACTCAGATCTGGGTATTGCCATTGAGATTCTTGACATAGATACAGAATGCATTGTGGTTATCATTAGAATCAGTGGTGATTTTGTTTTCATAGCTAGTTTGGAGGATCTTATAAGGGATCTCAGCTTCTTACTGAGGCTGACCGGAGAACTCCTCCACTCACGGGATTTTACTCTCTTTTGCAACAATTTCTTCCTTCTGTTGTACAGTTTGTTTATGGCAGGGGACCACCAGATTGGCTTCCTTTATTTGGAGGATAGTGTCTTGGTTCTGTTTGGGATAGCACAATCCATGCACTTGTGTAAGTGCCTATAGAGTGCTTTTGTGTAAGATTCAGCAGTTGTAACTGTATTGTCCATCTGCATGGGTGTCATGAAGTTCACCACTTCTGTCTTAAGACGCATGAAGTTGGAGTTGGATTCATTTTTTACTGTGGTTTCCTTAATGGAGGGGGGGGGAGTGGATATCAAGGGTGATTAGCTTATGGTCAGATTGGACCAACGAGGAGTTGACTTCAGGTGTGGAACACCAGTCACTCATGTTGGTAATGACTAGGTCTAGGATATTGTTGACTCTGGTGGGGGTGTGGATAAGTTGATCCTGGGCATTTGAGTTTATGAATTCCAGAAAGCGTTGTGTGATGGAGTTGGTACATGAGTAGTTTTCCCAGTTAATGGTGGGGTAGTTGAAGTCGCCCATTATTACGGTGTTTGGTTGAACCCTAATATTTTCCAATACATCAAGAAAAGAGAAGTGGAAATCCTGCGGCATGGTGGGGGATCTGTAGCAAACTACAATTTGGATTGCAGTTTTGCCCAGAGTTAGTTGCACTTTGATAACCTCAGATGCATTATGCTGAGCAACTAGCCTGGAGGTGTGGATATCCTTAATGAATATTGACACACCTCAACCTTTGGTGTTCCGGTCCAGGTTACATGGCCAAAAAGTGTGGTATAAGTTATCGCCTCGTAGTACAGGGGTGCTCTCTGGAGCCCTGAACCAGGTCTCAGTCACTGCACAGATATCGATGTTCTCCATTTTAAGGAGTGCCTCGAGTGAGTGCATTTTGAGATTTAGACTTCTAACATTGAGTAGCATTACCCTCAGTTTTTGCTTGCTTGTTCCTGTTACGGTGGTGAATTTGTCATTTAAAACTTTCCTAAAAAAGACACTATAGGGGTGGCAAGAGCCTTAGCCAGTATCCGGAATCCCAGGGGCTACAGGTGCATGCCATCTCTGGCAAGGCATTGTGGTCTGTTGACCATGTCATCCCAGGCAGACAGATACTAGATCCCCTTAGAATGACATCAGAAGCTTAGCCAATTGGTGAAGTCAATCATTTTGTCCTTGTACTGCTGTATCATTCTTGGCGATGGCAGAATGCTACTCAGGGCTAGGGTCATACCTGCCTTGGCTACAAGATCAGAGAGCTCTTCCATGTCTCTTTTCATGTAGTCCAGGGAGGTACATCTCAGGTCGTTCACACCAACATGGACAATGACAGAGTCATATTTGTACTTGTTGTGCAGTGACCTGAGTGCGTGGGTTATATGGCAGAGCCTGGCACCTGACAGGCAGCTGACAGTAACCTTCTCCTTGTTTAGCCTGGTGAGTGGGGACATCAGTGTGCCTGACTATAGCGTCACCTATGACTAGTGTGTTGGATACGTTGTTTTGCCTTATTGACTGTGGATGAGTGGCACACTGAGTCTGTGGGCTATGTGTCATTTGGGTTGTGTTGGGGGGGTGGAAGTTGCTTGCGTTTCTGCTTTGGAGGTATCTGTTGCTTGGGCAGATTATTATTGAGAGCCTCCATGAATGTTTTTGTGTTTCTATGTGTGGATTTTGGTGGTGTAGATTTAGTGAGACTATGTGATAAGTGTAGTGCGGTGCAAGTGTTTACCTTCTCCTCTTGAATGTCAAGTTCAGTCTTGGTTGGAGAGAACTTTACCTCCAGTTTGGCTAGATAAGTGCAGCTCTCACAGGTTGTAGTGTTGGGTGGTAGGAGGAGAGGGTTGTCTGTGTACATGAGGCAATTTCTACATTGCCCCAAGATGCCCAGATTCATCAGATAGACAGGAGAGACAGGAACACTGGGAGCTGACCCTTGGACATGCCTGAATAAAAAACTATTTTCCTCTAGATAAGTGAGGAAAGTGAGTACAATAGCTGTTTTTCTCTAAGCGAGTGAGGAAAGTAAGTGCAAAAACTGTTTTCCTCTAGGTAATGAGGAAGGTTGAGTGCTATAATAATTAGTAGCTTATTTAGTGTTTACAACAAGTTCTGAACAAGTGCTGAGCACAAATAAGCAAATTGAAGTGCTAAAACTAAGAATCTGCATTTGCACTAGACTAATTACAGGAAAGAAACAAGTGCAAATGCGGGCTTTCAAATCAGAAAGATGTGAGAGATGGAAAAGATGGCCCAGACAGCCAATAACTACAATCTCTGGGCCAAAACCACTCCTTATGTGGTAGACAGGTTACCTAGTTCTTACCAGGCTAGGCTTATAAATGCCCCTTAGATTAGTTCCCTGTGCCTCTGTCCAGCAGAGCCATTAGTTCCCTACGCCACTGTCCAGCAGAGCCACTGCAGTGATCCCTGGGGTAAAATTCACCCATCAAGGTTTCTCTTGGAGTGTTAGTGAGGGTGATGAGGGTGGGAGGTTGGCATAATGGTTAAGGTGTTTACCTTACAAACATAAGGTGCAGCGTTTGATTCTCACATGGGGTAATTGGCTAGGCTGAAAATGGCCCACAGGGGCAGTTAGCCTAGTACTATTCTATGAACCTATGAACCTATGAACCACTTCCACTGACTAGTTAGAAGGCTTCCCTCCAACACAGAAAGGCTTGGGGGGCTCAAAAGCTTACATACAGTCCTGGATACAGCAAATCTGTAACTGGACAACACAAGTTACAGGAAAGGTAGGAAATGGGCTTACAGTTTTTTTTTTTGTTTGTTTTGGGTTTTTTTAGAGAAAAGTAGCTAAAACAGCAGTAAAACAATTCAAATGCAGTGCAAGCTAGCACACTTGAGTATGTAGCAATATTAGACCAAACACAGTTTAAAAATGCAATTAAATTAAAAATGACTTAAAATAAGTGCAGAAGAAGTGTATTAGGTAAAATGTGGTAAAGAGATGGGACTGGGGGGAGTGTCATAGATCAGATCTACAGTGGGGCAGGCAACTGCAAAAGCCACCAAATTTAAACAACAAACCAGAAATAGGGAGGGTGAGTGGGACAAAACACTTTCAGCAGAAATCTGAAAAACTATACAGTGAATCAAAAATAACAGTGTACAACTCTGAATAAAATTAGTCCAGCAACAATTTACAGTACACAATTCTGAAGATCCAAAAAAATATACTTAGCTCTGTATATTTCCAGATAGTTTGAAAAGAGCTCTGTTAGACACAGGTTCCAGCAGTGATATGCAGGCTGTTAACTAATAGGGTCTACTATTATGCCTACTATTATTTAGACTACTAGTTTTCCTGTTTTTTAGTAAATATGGGAGAATGCTGCTCCCCACACTGTCTAATCCTCCCTGGTTAGGTCCAACCATAAAGCTGGCTAAATCAAACTCAAAATTAATTTACTAACCCCATGAAAACCAGTAAATATTAGGAACTTTTCCAAGACAAATTACCTTTTATTAAGTGCTGGTTTATCAATATGCAATGCCCCTCAAAACACCAAGAACACAGCGACCTATTTAGAATTGTTCTCAGAAACTCTGTGTACAAATGCCACTGGCTGCACAGAAGCTGCTGTACCTACCAGAAGTAATCCCAGGACAAGCCTCAGTAACAAACGGCTCTTTTGGCATCTCAAATTAAACAGGATATACAACAAAAGGGAAAATGATGGCAAGAATCAGGATGGATAATTCCCATAATGATAAAAACTGTCTTATCAAAATAAATGGGCAACTAAGAGGGGAAACTAGGTCAAGCCAAGCTAGCACTGAGGTTAAGATAACCTCCCAGGTGAAAGATAACCATAAGGCCTTCTACAGCTATGTCAGAAACCTCAAGAGCATCACACAACATTGTGCCAAACTGGTGGTTAATGGTGCCATATTCACCGAGCCTGGTGATACAGTGAACCTGTTAGCAGAAAAATTCAGTTCCAATGTAACCCCCCTCTCACACCCAACCATCCCCCTAAAGCTACCTCAAACATAACACCTCCAACTATAACTGGAGAACATGTACTGGCTGCAATCATTAAAGCCAAGAACATGGCCTCAGTGGGACACAAAAACATCCCAGGATGCCTCCTGAATACTCTAAAATATGACTTATCAGGACCACTGGAGTCATTATTTAACTCTAGCCTTAAAGCAGGCTTTGTGCCACATGAATGAAGAACTGGAACGGGCATCCCATTCATAAGGAAGGACCTTCAACAGATCTTAGAAACTACAGACTAATTAGTCTTGTTAGTCTTATTTGAAAAGCCATAGAAAGAATTAACATGGAAATTATCAACAAGGACATAGGAGATCTGCTGACACTAGATCCATCTTAGTTTGGCTTTGTCAAAGAAAGGTCATGCTTACTGAATCTGGTGGACTTCTTTGAACAAGTTACTAAGGCAATGAATGATAGGAAATGGTACATACTGCCTACCTAAACATTTAATACAACAGCCCACTTAGCCATTGTCAATAAACGTATGGAACTAGATATAAACTCCTTTATAACATACTGGAAAGCTAGCTAGCTCACTGATAGGACCAAAGAGCTTAAAATCAGTGCGGCTACCTCCACAAAGAGACTGGTCACCAGTGGAGTCCCTCAGGGCTCTGTGCTAGACCCAGTCCTCTTTGGCATCTTCTTCTTTGATGTCAAAGCCAATGTCAAAGGCCTCTGGCTAACCAAGTTCACAAATGATTGAGAGGGTCAGTGGCTTAACAGGTAATGTTCTCACCTTTACTGCAGAAGGCTGTGGGTTCTATCTCTATACCAGGTGGATTGATTACTGACACTGCAGTGCTACATAAGGGAGGATGTTGCACACCTTCATGTGTCATCCTTTAGATTAGATGTTAAACTGAGGCTCCAACTACTTTAGCTGGTGATAGTTCAGGTGGTTATAAATGATCCCATGTTACCTATTGAAAAGAGTTGGTGAAGTTCCTTGATGTCCTGCCCTAATTTCCACTAATAGTATAAATACCACCTTGGGTCTCCCCTGAAAAAAGGCTACTAGCCTAGTGGGACTAACCTGGTTAACAAAGGATAAATAAATAAATGATTGCAAGCAGTCACAGAATCCACCCAAGGTAAGAACACTCTTCCAGAAGGTCTAATACAGACAAACACTTGGTAGCAAAGCCATGGCTTAAAGCGCAGCACCAAGAAATGCATTATAATACCTTTTGGGAAGTCTGCCACTCCAGAAAACTATATCATCAATAAAACAGCCTAAAAGGTTGATTCACTAGTCAGGGATCTGGGAACCCATGTACACAGTAACATGGCCTTCAACCAAAATTTGTCCAAGGTAGTAAAAAATCCTTCTGTGTTGCGCAATTTATAAGCAGGGCATGGCATATAGGTCCCAAATGGTCATCATATCGCTGTACTTGGCCCTCATTAGACCCATCATAAAGTATAAAGACCCTTTGAAATATAAACACAATGTCCTATGCTGATCACCTCAAAGCTCTGTCATTTTACTAGGTATCAAACAGACTTCTGAGAGGTTATCTTTTCCTGGTATAGAAGGCATCCTTAGACCCAGTTTTGATGAACCTTTTGAATGACCACAAAACAAACAGCATCAGAACTTGCTAGATTAAAAGACCTAAATTTTGCTTGTGATATAAATAAGACATGTTGGACAGACAGATATAAATCTCTGAAAAGTCCCATTCTCTAAAGCAGGCTCCCCAGCGATGTAAAGCAGAGTTCCTCTCTATCCCTATTTAATTACAATTTGGACCAGTAGAATGGTAATCAGAAACTCATCCCTGGTCTGGCTCCTATGTCTGTGATGGACAGACGTGGTCAGTAAATCACCCCCTATATAAATCAAATTTGTGGGTCACATTTGAATTGCATGGTTAGGCTTATAAGAGCCCTAGGGGTTGTTAGCCTAGTATACACCTATGAACCTATGAACCTATAAGCAGTTGTGATTGCCAGTCAGTCTGCTGTGTGTGTGTGTGTGTGTGTGTGTGTGTGTGTGTGTGTGTGTGTGTGTGTGTTTGTGTGTGTTTGTGTGTGTGTGTTTCTGCATGGAACTGTGTCAGGGTTTTTTTCATACAGTTTAGGTGTTTGAAGCAATGAAGCAAGGAGGTATTACATATCTATGTAATAGAATGTTGCCTTTGTGAAAGGTCTAGTACACAAAGAAGCTGCTATTTAGATACAAACAAAGCTCTTTGCTTTGTTTGAAGACTTGTTTTTGGTCAATTTTGCATTACAAATGGCATCTGTTAGTGGCATGGCCCAAGGTGTCAATTAACCTAGCTACATTTGTGGTCTTGGGTTAAATATGACAATATCATGATCTTAATTAATGACAGGTAGTTAAATATGATGACATCATGATCTTAATTAATGACAACTGGTATAACGAAACAATGACTGCTAAACAGAAATACCTTAGGTTTCCCGGAAGGATTTCAAAGGTATAATCATCTATAACAAAATTTTGTACTGTTTGTTCCAAATTATTTTGAATAACATATTTCATAACTTCCTAGGAAAATTTATTTATTTTAATTGTTTCTGGCACTTCACAGCCTGCCAACTATCAACTTTCCATGATCCATTGGCCTATTCATTCCTTACAAGTTGAAAGCCCTCTTCTGATCAATTTGAAGGCCCCCTTCTATTCAACATATTCACTAACAAACTACACTCTGCTACTAACCTCTCTACACTTCTACAATATGCCGATGACTCCACCCTTATCACCTCTGACCACAACATCCCTGAACTCCTAGCTCTCACTCAACAAACCTTCACCTCTTTCAAAACCTGGCTCTCTGACAACCAAATAATACTAAATCCAAAAAAAAACTAAACTCCTTCTCTTCTTCCCTAAAGCACTCACCCAGTACAAGCCCTCCTTCTCTATCATGTCTCTTAATAACACTATCATCAAACCCGAACCACATACCAAACTACTTGGAGTAATTACTGATGATGAACTAAAATTTGATACTCATATAAAAAAAAAAAAAAAAAAAAAAAAAAAAACAGAAACTCGGACTACTCTTTCACAACCAGAAATTTCTGTCACCTTCTTCCAAACCTTCGCTCACTCAGACCCTTCCTCCACCCTGTCTTCTCTGTGCTGCTCCTGTCCTTACTAAAGTTCAAACTTCACTTACCACTAAACTAGAGCAACCCTATCACAAAACAGCCAGTCTTGCCTCTAATCTCCCCTATAAATCCCACCACTGTCTCACCCTTAAATCACTCCAATGGCCAGAATTCACTAAACAACTACTTCTACCCCAACTTCACATTACACACTCTATTCTGAATGTCCCCTCTTCCTGCCGTTCCATATCCAACCTAGTCTCCTACTACAACCCCCACTTTCACCATCATACTTCCAGCAAACACCTCCTTGACATATATAAACCCAATAAAATATAGGAAAGTCCCTGTACAAATACTCTGTTCCACATGCTTGGCACTCACTCCCTCAAGACATAAAAAGCATTCATCAAAAACACCTGTTCAATAAGGAACTTAAATTTTTTCTTCAGAGTACATGGTCCTGCCCTTGTCTAACCCCCACTTGATCTAGACTCCTCTCTTCTCAACTTTAACTACTTTCCCCTATTCTACTGTTTACTTCCTTGAACTTGCCTCATATGCATTTATACCTCCCTCTCCCCTCACTTCCATAGCATCAGGGGTGGCTCATGCTATCGGACTGAGGACTGCAGCCCCCAGCTGTAAAACTGAAAAAAGAAGTTTAAAAATAAAATAATTAGCTGCGAGTCATGGAACTCGAACTGCACATGTGTACTTGGCGAGTTCTAGGTTTCTATAAATCCAGACTGCTGTTTAACCAGTCCGGATTATAAAGAGAAGGGAAGGCATCAGTGTACAGATGCCCAGAGGTCTATGCGGTTTGTAACCGCATAGACTGGAAGGCAATTAGACTGCAACATCTGCAGTCATGTACGTGGATACAAGGGAAATCGGACTGCAACATCTGCGGTCAGATAGCAACTGATTCACTCTCACTGGAAGGGAAGGGGATATACAGGTACACTTTGTGTGTGTGTAGCGAATGGAATTTGGAATTATTACAAGAGAAGGTTAATCTCTTGGAATGCTGCAAGGAAATATACAGATGTGTGTGTGTGTGTGTGTGTGTGTGTGTGTGTGTGTGTGTGTGTGTGTGTGTGTGTGTGTGTGTGTGTGTGTGTGTGTGTGTGTGTGTGTGTGTGTGTAATGCTCCAGTTAAATATACCTGGTGGTTAGAGTTACTCAGGCTCAAACTCTGTACCTTGGGTACAGGTAGCAATAGCCTGAATTTCCTAACCACCACCACTTGTGAAAACTGTCCAGATGTTTGCCTCATATTTTTGTTCTGTTCTGTTCCTCATAAAATATGTGTTTTTCTGTATTTTTGTAATCAATGAAGGATTAAATTCACTAACTAATGACAGGCATTTGAATTTCAGACTTCATATTCTTCAGAAAATACATGGTAACACAAAACCTTTTATTCTAGCAATGTTCTAAGCTTATAAGATCAATATTTGAAATGTGTCCCTATTTTTAGGGCTGTATTCCCCCATTATTGGCTTTGTCCAGGTTTTTTGTGCTAAGAGGTTGAGAGCTATTGTGAGAACTGAATTCACTGAATATGTTTGGGGGCTGTATTCCCCCATTACTGGCTTTATTCAGGTGTTTGTGCTAAGAGGTTGAGAGCTATGGTGAGAACTGAATTCACCAAATGATAGCCATTTAAGTTTCAGTCTTCCAGTCTTTTAAGAAATAGCTAATTTGAAATAGTGATATGTTGCTCTGACTGTAGTGCACAGGGTCCTGGGTTCAAGACTTTGCAGTGAAATGCATGTTGGTAACACAACATTTTATTCTAGCAACTTTCCAAGATTATACAAGAAATGTTTAAAAGGTGTCCCTGGTGTTTGGGCTTTTGTCCTCCCCCCAATAATTTTTTACTTTTTCCAGATTTCTTGTACTGCAAAGTTGAGAGATACAGTTGAATGTTGAATGGATTTTTCAGGTGCTGAGAGCTTCAGGGGAAGAGAAGCTTAGTGCTGCTTATGCTGACTCAGTTTGCATTGTTAATAGCATAACAGGTTGAATACTTGCTTTTGATGCAGAAGGTTGTGGGTTCTACTCCCATAGTTTGTAGATGCATTCCTGATACTGTACTGTGTTGTACTTTTAAAGGGGGTGGACGATGCAGTCCTAAGAATGTCCTCTTCGGCAAAGATGCCTAGTAACTATGAACCTGTTATCAGTTTGCCATCCATTCCCTATTGCAATATTACTAGCTTATCATTTTTTAATGTAACATAGGAAATGTATTCCTCAAGGGCAACAGGCACTTTATTTGTAGATGAAACAATGAAATATAAAGTTGTTTGCTAGCAGCAACCTCTTCATTAGTTACAGATCTCTTTAATGTGGAATTATTCAGATGACTTTTACTTCTGCAGAGATTGTGCATATTTACTGATACTGATGGATTGTAGAAGTTTCAGTAAACTTTTATGATGGAAATGTTCTGAATTGGGCAGTTTTGTCATTATTGGTGCATGCATTTTGTTTCGTTGTTTACTGGAAAAATGTTCAAAACAATAAATTTAAAATGTTCTCTAACAACTGTACTGTACTGTACTATACAAGGAATATAATTTAATAAAATCAGGAAGGTATTTATTGATTATCCGATCAGCTCAGGTATGCCCCCTCCCAGTTCTTGGTTGAATGTGTTCGATTAGGAACTAGTTAAATGAACTGTCTACAAGCACAAACTTTTTTGTTACTGAATATTTTCACTGATTGTGTCTGAATGCTACTGAAAGTGATGAAGCCAGAATGAAGCAATCAATTCTCTTAGATCTTCATTTTTTTTTTTTTTTTGGGGGGGGTACTTATTTTCCACACCTAGGGAGCTAAGTCTGTCATGTAGGATTGCTGCCACACAATTCTCCCGGCTGAACTATCCCTCTCAACTGTCCAGATTTTTGCAGAATGAGTAGAATTTTGCTTCTTATTTTTGGTTTGTTCCTCATAAAATTTGTGGTTTTCTGGCAAATCATTTAGGAATGAAATCACTAAATAATGACAGACATTGAGTTTCAGACTTCATACCCTTCAGAAAATTGCATGCTAAAGCAAGACCTGTTATTCTATCAACTGTCTAAGTTTATACAAGAGCAATTTTTAGTACTCTTTGTTTGTTCCCCTGATATATTTGGCCTTGTCCATATTTCCTGTGTTAAGAGGTTGAGAGGAACCTGCAAATAAATCACTTTATAGAATTAGGTATATCCAAACTTCTCAACTGTCCCCGATTTTGGCTCAAAATGTTGCTCTCCCCCTAATAATCCCTCTGCAAAAATGGCAATTTTTGGAAGAAACATGGATGGTTTACAATTAATAAATAATTGTAATGCTCAGAGTTACAGATTACATTTATTTCAGAAATGCATGTAGATTCAGCTGCTCAACTTAACAGTACTAATATTAAAAAAAATTGTCCCTTCTTTGACAGGTTCCCAGCTATACTGTATGGCTATTTTACATTTTTGCTTAACAGTCTTGGTCCAGTTTTCATAAAATTGTGGTTTTCCGGCAAATTAGTGGCAAATCATTAAAGACTGAACTTAAAAAATAATGACAGACATTTGAGTTTCAGATTTCATACTTTTCAGAAAATTCATACTAATGCAAGACATACTATTCAATTATCTTTCTAAGTTTATAAGAGCAATATTTAAAAAGTGCCCTTATTTTTGGGTCTTTGTCCCACTTCTGTTTATGGATTTCTGCAGATTTCTTGCTCTGAGGTTGAGAGGTATGACAAATGTGTCAGGCCCATTACCGTCAGCCAGAGACATTTCAAATTGTGACATACTTCTTGTACCCCACTCCCCCATGTAGTGACTCTAGATGTGTCAAAGCAAGGCAAGGAGCAATTATGCAGTGTAAGTGTGCAGAGTATCCCTCCATTCAAGGTAGACAAAAATACTACAGTGGCTTTTCATCCATCCTTGATTTTGCAGAATGTTCCGGCTTTCTGTCATATTTTTTATACTGTTGATTTATGCTTCTTATTATTCAGAAAATGCATGTTGTTGCAGTGCCTGTTGCTCTGTGTTTAAGTAGCAATGCTTTAATGACCATCAGGTAAGCTTGTCTGAGATTGTAAGATGCAAGTAAGCTTTAATAAGCATACTGTTAAAAATTATCAACATTGAAAGCTTTTTTGTTGTTGTCATGCAGAGAATATTTACAAAACTAGGTAGCGTATAAGGCTTAGTTATTGAAATTCATATGACAGTATTTGTAATAAAGGACATGATTACAGCATATTCAGATGCTCATTACATTTGCTGGAGACTTTCAGTCATCTTTGCAGGCTTTAAATGTAAACTAAATAGAATGTCAATCTATCATGTGTGGTCCAAACCTGTGCAGTAATCCTTTAAGCAATTTATCTTGAGCATGTTTCTTGTTTGCTGTTCATTTTTTACTTTGTTCATGTTTTCCCCATGAAACAAGTAGATAGTTGTTGTCAGGCAGCAGGTCTTTTTTGGATAAGAAACATTTTTACAAGTGGGGGTATCACAGAAATTGCTACTTTCAGCATGTTACTTGCTACTTTTATAAAGCTGAATATAAATTTTGATTAGAACTGCAGTCCAAGGAGAAGTGGTTTGAGTTGAGGGCTGTTTGTTTTTTTATACTTGATTTTGACTGGCATTCCAGTAATGTATTTAAAAAGTAATTTATTTTTTCATGTCTCACAACCTTTTTGTTTCTGTCTAGATATTAAGTAAGTTGTCATGTAGCCAATGCATTGAAATATTGTTTTCTTCTCCACTTCATTTTGTCTTGATTGGACTCTCATACTGATGGTTTGGCACCCAGAGCAGCGTATTTAACTAAAGTCCTAGTTTTTGTGGTTTTGAGCATAGCCACACCCCTTTTGATTGGCTACACCCCTTCCCATTGATCCTACCCATTCAGCTGTCTCCTGCAGCCCCCTTTGATTTGAAGTCACCAGCCACCACTGCATTGAATATATATATATATATATATATATATATATATATATATATATATATGTGTCTTTATTTAAAAAATAACATATTTTGATTGAAAGGTTTATATATTTGTATATACTTCATGTGTGGTATTCTCTAGACCTGTGAATTGTTATTTAACCTACTGTATGTACAGATATTCTCTAACTGTTGATTTTCTTATTGTGTTTCATGGTGGTTTTAATTTTTTACTCTTATTTTTATTTTTGATTTTATTTTTATTGTAAAAATATATAATATTCCTGAAGCTTTTCTCCTCGGGTCTCCACTGAAAATGGGTCCCTAGCTCAGTTGGACTAAACCGGTTAACAAATGTCAGTAAATAAATAAATAAAAAATAAAGCCATTGTTGGCCCATTTGTTCCTCATGCAATGAGAAATTGCCATGCCATCATTCTTTCAGCTACTTTTATTATGCAACCTTAAATCTACCCCCTGGTGATGGCATGAGCTTCCATATTGCCAAGAAGATACTTTCTGTTCTTCCTATATGGAACCATACCCTCTTGCTCCCATGTCTCTGTGAGCACTACAGTTACCGGCATGATTGGGCTTACTCCCATTCCATCACCTATTGTTGCCTGTTTTCAAAGAACCTGGCCTATGCCACTCCCCCAAGAGGGACAGTTCATCACAGAGGGAGGAGCCAAAACAACCATCCTTCCAAAGACAGCACAGCAAAGTAAGCTGTGCATCTCTGACCCACACTACCTAGCTCCTCCAGGTTCCAGAGTTATCAGTCAAATTCTAGTACTTTGAGTCAAAGTCATGGGTTTATTTCTGTGTGCCACAAAGCTTAGGGTACTTTGTCATATTTATTTGACACAAAATGTTTCATCAGTCAAAATCTCCCACAAGAATTATGTTTTATTAATTTGTATATTTGGAGTTCAACAATGGAAAATATCATTGTTGGTGGGGACAATGGTGAGTGATATATTAATGTAATATCTTATTCGGTAACACTGATATTAATTATCGCATAAGCATGTTTTTCTTCTGAGTTGTTTTCTTGACTTTTGTTTTTCAAGTATTCTCTAGGGAAGATGGAGACACTGCCAGCAAGTTTCACATAACATAAAACATAAGATTTTGCAGCAGGGCAAATTTACTTTATACGCTGTATTTTATTGTTTAATCACTTTGCTAATTAGATAATATAAGATGACCTACTTCATCCCAATGTTCATCAGATTACAAAGTATATTAATAAATGACAGTACTGAAAGCAACATATACAGTACATGAGTTAAACCACATTGAACAAATTATTTAAAAAATAAATGTATGTACCAAAAGTACAATGTCTTATACTCCGCAAGGTAGATCAATATGATGAGTTGTCAAATTTCTAATGCATAACGTGAAGACGTACAAGAAAAATTATAGAAAAAAAACATCTGCAGACATTTTATGAAATCATACAGTTGGTGAATCATACTACGAAGTAGAATTGATTCAGAAGAGGAAACTGTTCAGGAAACCTGAACATCTTGGTATTGTTTGCCTGTAGGAAGTGTTTATTATTGCCACTTTGATCTCAGACTCTGTTACCATCTAGACCTTCATCCCATTTATTTGAGTTTCAGAAGACTGGAATTGTTCACTGCAGCCACACTTCTAATAATAGACTAAAACATTCTCTAAACAGAGAACTTGTTCCCACACATTTACAAAAACTGCCTTACGGTACAGCTGTTCTTATAGTTTAAGGTTTGATTCTCTCAATTTCCTTTTGTTGAAAATATAACTTCAAGAAGTCATTTAGCCAGAAATTGCTCTTGCTCCCAGATTAACCCTGAAGAAGCACCTGTGATTATTGTGCTTACTAGGTTAGCAAACAACAAAAAAATCTCTTTCTTTTTCTCTGTCTGTCTGTCTGTCTTTGTCTTTGTCTTTCTCTCACTCTCTCTCTCTCTCTCTCTCACTGTAACTCTCTCTCATACAGCTCCTTAATTTCAAGATAGTTTTGTGGGTTTCTTCTGTATACTTTGACTGCATCATTATTCTGCAACAGGTAAACACACTCTAGCATATCATAATTCTTCACAAGCAAAATGAGTTTGCATTTTTGGAATTGCTTTGACATACTAATTATAGGAGAGACAATAAACTTCACAGGAAGTCATGCATTATGATCAACACTAGAGTGCAGTTTTCATGCATTGTGGATCAATTGGAACATCAAGGATCATGTGACCTTGGACACTGCACAGCACTATCCTCTGTGAAAAAAAAATGTGCTAAGTCTGCTGTCAACACTCATAAACATGACAGTATTTTGGCCTTTAGCTTGCAGCATTTTTTGAATTACACCAGCTTCAAGATGAAAAATTCCTTCTGGGGTTCTCAATCTACAAAGTGTCAGAATCAACCAGTCACAAGCCAAAGCATCTTCTTCCTTTCTTTGTCTTTCTCATCAAAACCGTAGTTAAATATATGCCTTAATGTCGTCTGTGGCGGTAGCAAATGGATTTCACAGACTTCTTGACAGACTTCTTTGATGTAGCATCTGGGGTATAATGCTGCAGGGGCATAGCTGATGCTACTGTACTTTTATGTCTTTTTACAAAAATCTCTCTGTACCCTCTCTGCATTTTAGCCAAAGCAGTGATACTTTCTATGTGAGTTAAGCCCTCTTAGTGTATGGTAGTGAATTCAAAGACATTAGTCTCTTGTTAGGTTGCATACTGTTGGCTGGTATCCTGCTGTCTAGCAGCAATTTTATATTGTTCAGAGGCAGATTGCAACAAAGCCATGACAATCCTTTCCGACTAAAGCTTCTACTATTCACTATACCTCACCCACACCGTTTTGTAACTTTCTTTTGTTTCAGTAAACATTATTACTGCATACTACATATTTGTATATATGTATATTGTACCTTCTCACAAAATCACTGTGGATATTTTGTTTTGTACCACGTAACAAAAAAAAAATAAAAAAAATAAATAATTTTCTTTTTGTAATATCTATAGTTCTTTACTATCTGTAATAACTGATCTTTTTTAACATTGTATCTACTCCGTATCATGTCTTGGAGCGTTTCTCCCTGGGCCTCTACTGAAAATGGACATGTCTCCAGCTAGACCAGCCCGGTCAACAAATGTAAAATAAATAAAAATAAAAAAAATGCTGCTCCAGAAACACTCTTTTACTCACAATCTTTAGAGTGGTGCCTGCATTTGCATCATATGTAACACAACAGTCACTATTACTCATTTGTTTACACTTAAAACAGTTACTACACACATTTGTTTCATATTAAATGTTACTACAAATAAAGCTGTTTGAAAGATGAAAGCTCAGACTATGCATTTTCTTTCTTCAGATTTAAATGTTCAACATCAAACAACCTGCCCCAACTTTAAATAAAAATGGTCAAACAGAAACAAACAGGACTGTAACTTATTTCTTGTGGGGCAGGTGCCATTTTTAATTTTATACATGATAGATATTGGGAGAGAGCAGCAGTGGGATCACTATCTCATCTCACACTAATCTTCTTCTCCATCCCCTTCTAAGGCTCTCCTTTCCACTACTCAACAATTTATCTCTCACTCTCTCTCTCTCTTTATTCCTTCTCACTTTTATCAGTCCAACATGAGCATGTAATAACTATTATCCCCTCACTACTTTAGTGCCATATCTTATACTGCCTTTGTATAAAATGTCTTTGAAAGTATGGGTATTGTACAGTGCAACCACCAAAACTGCATTTTTATTAATTTTGTATAAAAGATTCACTTTAATATGTATGTACAATAGAGTGCTTGCTCCAAAACTGCTTTTGTATAATTTTTATAAAATATTAACGTTAATGTATATGCATTACACAATGCAATTGATTTATTGTTGAACTTTTGATGTGATGCTATTATAACTTTATAAATGATTTTCCTTTAATAGGTGTTTTGCACAATGCCATTATAACTTTGTATATGTAATCGTGGAGCTTTTCTCTCGAGGCCTCTTCTGAATAGTTTTAATTCTCAGTTGGACTTTCCTAGTAAGCAAATGTAAATAAATAAATAATACATAAGTACCCTTTCACTCCTGTGTAGGACAGTTGCACAGTGTATGAATGGTACCAGTGTATGTGCAAAAGATAACAATAATATACCAAGGAATTCCATAGCCCTGTAGTGGTAATAGTGCATTATCAGGTATCATACACATTGAGGAAAAAGCTGGAATGTGAGGCACAGGGTGGCAGTTTGCCACATATGTTATCTCAAAATATTAACAGTAATATATTAAAAACATGTAAACCCTGCCTTAATACTGTTCTTTGACAAAATAATAGCAAGTGCACACTGGGAGACAACAGCCAGTGGGAGACAAGCGTGTATCAGCTGCATGACCATTGTATGCAGAGCTGGATCATAGTCAAATGGTGCCCTAGGCAGGTAATTGGACTGCCCCGCCACAAGCCATACCAATATCCCATTACATGACTGTCTGTCCTCAATTACTATAAAGCATTGCTCAAACCTGTCAGTCTGAGTACTATTTCTTTTTTTTTTTTACTTCTACACTAATCATAGAGATTTGCATTTAATTTAAAACTGTTATTTCAAGTTTTACAGCAAAAACAATGACAGCCATTTGTTAAACAAAATAGAACAGTCTTACACTAAAAACAGACATGGTATGAGCAACAGTAAACAACTTTTCCTCTGAAATTCACATTTGTTAAAAATGCATCTGGCAATCCATTAAACTATAAGATGTGTTCCGACTCGTAGTCAAACAGTATATATTGAAGCACTCTATGTGAAGGGAGCAGGAAATCAAATGAGAAATGTGCAATACATTTGTTAGCATTTTGGGACAGCCCACTGGATGCTAGTGTCCCTTTTCAGGGGCAGCCTAGGAGTACCATTTGGAGAAGTGACTTGCTTAGAGTCAAACAAGAGACACATTTGATGGAATCAAACTTGCACTATAAAAATGGCTCAAAGCCTTACTCATCCAGGCAAACTGTTGCTGCTCAATGCAGTGCATTTCACACCCATATGCTTGCAAAAAACAACAAGGTTAATTAAAAATGTTTTCACAGTTAAAATATTAACATTAGACAAGTATATAATGATAAAAACACAGAAGAACTCGGGTACGACCAAGGTTTCCAGTTTCAGTTGAAGTTTTAATGTTAAAACATAAGTGCTTTCACAGAAACATCTGCTTCGTCAGATGCTAAGCATAATGAGCATAAATGAACACTAACTCTTATGTAACATGCCAAACTTTGAATTTTGTAGCATGTTGTTCTCTCTCTCTCTCTCTCTCCCTTTTACACACACAGACACACACACACACACACACACACACACACACACACACACACACACACACACACACACACACACACACACCATGTCTGTTACTCAGGTGTAGTTCAAATAGCATTTTGTTCTCACTAGCATTTTTAAAGATTTATTTTTTTAGCCAATGGAAATAAATGATGTTCTTCCCTTTCTAGGCACAAATGGATATTTAAGCTCTATATTTAACATCAATAACTCGTAGCAAAGAGCTCATGCCAGCTTGAAAGCTCGAATAATTGCAAAACCTATGCTGGTCCAATAACACATATTACATCATGTATGTTTTCCAGTGCCTTTGCATTTTTCCAAAGATGTACTTCTCAACCACTGAGGTGTTACTTGAGAAACATTTTACCAAAGACTTTTATTTACCACAGACTTTTTGTTGCCTCAGGATTTATTTGTCAGAGATGCTAGCATTGTGTCAAAGTTTTTATTTTTATGTGCAAGAGATGTTTATTCACATGTATAGTAAAGTACAATACGGCGAGAATTTTAAACTGTGTGTTTCTATTAGCGATTACCATTCAGAAAGGCACACAATCTGAGAACTGACACTGATAAACAATAAGAGATCTGTTCAAAGAGACTGCATTATTTTTTCATTGAGAGTTTGTTGCCATTCTGGCCTGCCAGGATAAGACCTGCTGAAAGACATTGTATGTTATTGTCTTTATTGTGATTTCCTTGCCACCCAGCAGTGTAAGATCTGGTGAAAGGGATTTCTGTTAATTAGTTTCACATTACAATTGTACCTGCTCAAAAGGGAAGTATCTGGTGAAAAACATTTAAGCTGATTTGCTTCACTTTATAACTGTAACATCTCACTAGTTCATGATCTGGTGAAAGAAAGACAAAAAGAAAGACTTTCCAATTAACTTTCTTTGACTGTTACTTAAAAACTGTATGCAAACTGCTTCCAAACCTATTAGCTTTGCCCAGATAGCACCTTCCCAAACAAGTTACTTAAATGCAACCTTCCTGAACCCCAAAGACCTCCTAGATTAAGCACAGCACTCTCAAATACACTCTTTCAAAACAACACCCACATCAACATATACAGCCACATCTCATGGACCATCTACTTCTAAGCCCAAAAGGCACACCACTACACAATCCAACATTCTTGTCATTGGAGACTGCATTGTGAGACACACTGATGTCCCTCTCATCAGGCTTAGTAAGAAGAAAGTCGTTGTCAGTTACTTACCAGGGATCAAGATCCTCCATATTCCACATGCACTGAGGTCATTGGACCACAAGTACCATTATGACTTAAAAATATTCCATGTGGGTGTAAATGACCTGTAACATATCTCTCTGGACTATATGAAGGGAGACATCATGGAATATAAGCAGCATTCTACCTTCTCCAAGTATAATGCTATAATACGAACAGACAGAAGATGACTGACTTTAATAATCAGCTTAGTTTCGGGTGACACTCCAAAGGGGTGCAGTATTTGTCAGCATGAAATGAGATGGTCAACAGACCATGCTGTTTTGCCTGAGATGGTCTGCAGTTCTCCCTTCTATGTTTTTGAATATTAGCTAAAACACTGTCTTCCCCCATTGTGCCAAACTGCAATATACTTTTGACATAGCAAATTAAAATCAAGAATGTCTAAAGGTATTACTGGTCAGTGCTAGGACTCTAAACAAGAAACTCTTCTTCTACAAGCTCTCCTCACCCTAGAGAATGCTGACTTTTATGTAGTCACAAAGACATGGTTTAAAGCCATGCGGAGCATCCCAGCAGTGCAAAGCTATGATGCCTTCCACACATTTAGACCAGCTACTGCACAGGCATAGAGTAAGGGCTGAGGAGTATCAATTTACATTAAAGATAAATATATGCAAAGCTGGTTAAACATGATGATGCACTTGAGCTTCTCCATGTTCAAATGCCCATAAGCAAAATCCCTTACAACTTCCTTGCAAGCTGTATGTCCCCCTTTATGAACTAGGAAACCCATAACATGTATTTAAGCTAACTGGAAATACTCACCATTTAATCCAATATCATATTCTTGGGCAACATTAATTATCCCACAAACTAGCAATCATATATGACACCAAACATGGAAGCACAGAGATTTCTGGATTTTGTAAACATAAGCTCCCTGGACCTGGAACCCCAGCTAACACTGGATTGTTCAGAAACTACTCTAAGGCTAACTTCCTACTATTAACTGATAACTTGGCAAAATGTTATGCCCCCCCCAAAAAAAACTGAGAACACTATTATCTATGGGATACTGTTAACACAAACCCTATACAAGCATGCTAACATCTGCATATAGGCAGCTGTATCCACCAAGAATAAGTACAGAACTAAGTGAAAAAAATAATCCACCCTTCTGGAATCACTTCTTCAGTAGGTTGTATAACAGAAGGAAGAAAATCATAGCAAAACCTAGTAGGTGCAGCACCCAGCAGGATAAAAGATATGTCAGCAAACTAAACAAGTAACTCAGAGGACAAATAAAGTCTACCAAAGACACATTTGTGGTAAGTTTGGCCTCCCAGGCCAAGGACAATCAGAAGTCATTCTCTAGCTATGTCAGCAACCTCAAAGGAAATACACAATTGTGTGTAGAGCTCATTGTTAATGAAGCCAACTATATAGAGGCAGAATATATAGCAAACCAACTGCCAGACAAATTCAGTTCTAACTTTATCCCTTTTTCCCACCAGCCTCTCCTCAGGAAATATCAACAAATATAATTCTCCTTACTATCACTGGGAAACAGGTCCTGAGTGCTCTCTCTAAGGCCAAGAACACTGCATCGATGGGCTTCAATAATATCCCAGGCTGTCTTCTAAATAGAGTGAATCATAGCCTACCAAGCCATCTGGAATCACTGTTTAAACATAGCCTGCAAACAGGCTTCATGCCTCATGAATGAAGAACATTAACCATCATCCCTCTGCACAAATGTGGACTATCTATAAGTCTCAGATGCAAAGTTGTGGAAAGAATTGTCATGGAAATAATCAGGAATGACATAGGAAATCTCTAGATACTGGACCCAATCAAGTTTGCTTTTGTCGAGAGCAGGTCATGCCCAACTTAATCTGGTGGATTTCTCAGAGAAGGTTAACAAAGCAATGGACAAAGGTAAAAATGTTCACATTGCCTACCTTGACCAAACCATAGTATTTTATACAATACCTCACTTGGGCATTGTTGACAATCTTAAAAGGTTAGGTGTAAACCACTATGTCACCCACTGGATAGCACACTGGCTCAAAAACTCTACAAAAGGCCAGTCAATGGTAGTGTCTGTCAAGGATCTGTCCTGGGAATGCTCCTTTTTGGCATCAGCTACTTTGAAGTCAAGACCAGTGTCAAGGCCTCTGGCTTACCAGATTTAGAAATAACTGCAAATTAAGGGTTGTCACAGAATCCCCTACTTGCACTGTTGTCCAAGAAGGGCTGACACAGAAGAATAACTAGCGTCAGAGCCATGGACTAAAACTAATGCCAAGAAATGCACAATAATATCCTTTGGGAAGTCAGCTACTCCTGGTAACTATCATATTGGCAACACACCCCTAAAAGTTGACCCAGTAGTCTGAGACTTGGGGATACACATAGATAGTAACCTAGCCTTTGACCATCATGCATCTACAGTAGTGAGGAAATCATTCTGTGTTGTGCAACTTATAAGCAAAGGTATGGCATCTAGGTCCAAGGAAGTCATTGTTCTCATTGTTCCACTGTATCCAGCACTTATCAGACCTGTTCATTGAGTACACTGCCCCTTTTGGCATGTACCTAACCAGGATTATCTTACAACTGGAATGTCCACAAAGCTTCCTCACTAAAGGAATACAGGGCATAAATAACATGTCCTATGCAGGCCATCTCAAACCCTATCCCTGTATTTTATTTCATACAGGCTTTTGAGCTGACATCTATGTCTGCCAAATGAGGCATCATCAGACTTCACTCTGATGGACCTCCTGCATATCTGCAAAATAAACAGCACCAGAATTACCTGTTCAAAAGAATTAAACCTTGTTTGTGATATAAGTAGGATCCAAGGGAGAAACAGGCATGTTTCCTTGAGACTACCTCTTATCTCAATAAGGCTCTCCATCCATGTGAAGCACAGTTCCTTCCTAACCTAATTCAAGTGGA
The DNA here is from genome assembly GCF_019279795.1 of Protopterus annectens. Classification (NCBI taxonomy): domain Eukaryota; kingdom Metazoa; phylum Chordata; order Ceratodontiformes; family Protopteridae; genus Protopterus; species Protopterus annectens. The sequence continues at coordinate 1,052,051,704 of NC_056727.1, forward strand.
GTTTGGACAACTGGATGGGGATAGGAAATTCATCCCTGGTTTGGCACCTATGTCTCTAATGGACACAGGCAGCCTATAAATGGTTTCTCTCTCAGTCCCCTGCTTGTAAATATTTAATCTCCCAGGCCCCTTATTACACCAATTTCAAATAAGACTGCCGTGTTTGCTGCCTCTACATACTTCAGTATAGATGTGTGTGTGAGTGTGTGTGTGTGTGTGTGTGTGTGTGTGTGTGTGTGTGTGTGTGTGTGTGTGTGTGTGTGTGTGTGTGTGTGTGCGTGTGTGTGCGTGTGTGTGTGTGTGTGTGTGTGTGTGTGTGTGTGTGTGTGTGTGTGTGTGTGTGTGTGTGTCTGTAAAGATAGATGTAAATATAGATAGAATTTTGCACAGATAAATACCCCCGATTCACTATCCTTCCATGCAGGACTAGATTAGTCCTGCATGGAAGTGGCCGTTTAGGAGCAGGATGGCAGCGCACCATGCATATCAATGCAGGCGCACCGTCTGAGCTCCTAAACAGACACGGAGCATGTATGAGTGCAGGGGGCATGTCTGAGAGCAGAGCTCTCAGAAAATACATGCCCCTGCAATCAAGAACAGCAGTTTAGGAATAAGAATGAACGAGACAGCTCATAGGTGTTCGCATACCCCCAGCAACATCACCCCAAGTTTATAAGAGCAATAGTTAAAACATGAAATATATAGAAGCTTTATTTTTATGAAACAGATTAAATTTAACCATAGGTGTGCGGATTTGCCTATCGCTTAGATACGTTTAATGCAGCTTAAATGGCAGAAGATGATAAAAAGCAAGATATATGCAAATGAAGCAGTATTACAATAGTGTAGAGGGCAGACTCTTCGCTTTACAAGCAGTCATTCCCGGTTCACCTCCCACTCCAGTACATTTCATTTTCCATGTCAAATCACTTTATGACCAATATTTTTTGTTGCATAACCTACTAAATAACATATATTTGTGAAATTAAGTACTGCATTAAATGTGGATGTGAAGTGTCGTTGTCATAATGTTCTAAAATCCACAGATAATCACAAGTGCCCCATAGAGTATATGTGCACAGGGATTAGGGATACAAATTGAAGGTACAATGTGTAACGAATGATAAATCTATAGAGTTTACAAATCCACCACCTTCCCAAGAACCATTCTACATTACTGTCTATATTTGTGTGGTGGTAAGCAGGAGTAATCACTATTAAGCAAGAGTAAGCATATTTAAGCAGTAGTAAGCAGGTTTAAGCCCATTTGTGCAGGGATAAACAATGTGCACACAAGTTAAGCAATATTGAAGCTAACTCTCTGTAAGCATACTTAACCAAAGGTTGGCATTGCTTACCATCGCACAAACCCACTTACAATTGTTTAAAAGTACCTTAATCACTCTTTATGCAACAGCCACCGCCCTGGCCAGAAACAAATTAAACAGCCTTTGCAGGCCCTGAACCCAGGACCCTATACACCATAGGCGCAGTAGTTAACCACTAAGCGATCACAGCACTACATAAGACTGAGGTATTACCAAACAGATCCTTATTACAGAAAAATCAAACTGAACATGTGAAAGGAATCTATATAGAGTTTTATATTGTATAACCTACTACATAACATAAATATGTGAACTGGGGTACTGCATTAAGGCCAGATATGAGGTGTCATTGTAATAAAGTGTTGAAATCCCATAATAAACACAAGGACCCCATACAGTGCACGTACACATGAATCATGGATACCAAACACATATATAACACGCAATGAATAACAAATCAATGCCAGACAGTAAATAGTATGCAAGTTAAAATTTAAGCTATGCTAAGCATTGCACAGCCCAGCTTCGTAGGTGTAAGCAATGTGTAGGCCAGCTAACTCAGTTGGCCCATTGGTATACCCCTTTAAGCAATGCCAACCTTAGGTAAGCCGGTTTGCCCATAGCTTAACATTTTCAAAACTGTCCAATCATGGCAAAGTGCAGAAAATCAGCCGTATTTAAACCCAACAGGCAGGAATACATCTCATTACTGGTTGCAGCTTCCTCCTGTAGGCACTATGACTGGTATTGGAGAGGGTGTGCATTTCTGAGTGCAGCGTTGGGGCATCCAGGAGTCCAGAGTCATGGCAGGACTCTTTGTGAAAGACCATGACCAGAGTATGCTGTAGGCCAGTACTAGGGTTCCCAGTACAAAGTGGAAGCCTGGGACCATTTTGCCTGTGACCTCACCAGTGCCACTGGCATACCTCAAACTGGTGAGCAGGTCAGGCATCACTAGGCCGACCTGAAGCGGAGAAACAGGGACCTCTTGGATCAGTGGATCCAAGAGGCTAGGAGGACAGGAGATGTCCCAGACATGTGTAAATATCAGTTCACTACCTGTTTAATAATTGCCAGCTCATGTACATTATGGATAGGTATGGCTAAATATTCCTCTTATATCTTTCACAGTGGCAGATGAGTGGACTGTGAACTAGGAAGCCCATGCCTGTAGACTGCAATGGTTGCGACGCGAGGCAGGTTAGTAATTCTCTTGTATGTATTGTCATAGGAAATACATCTAAAAGGTTATGTTAATTGACTGTATAAAACCTGTATTGTTTAAGGCATGTACTGCATACACCAGAGAATATGGCAGGAAGTGTCTCATATAGGTGGTATGCAAATAAAAGCATAATAACCTGACAATAAAGGTCTAACTGCTGGACTGCATGTGTTCACTCTGGTATCATATGGTAATGTAGAGTTGCAATCTCTTAACAGTATTGTTGTATGAAGCACTGTTACCCATACTGTGCTACATAAATAAAATGTGTAGGAATGTCTGTATATGACTGTTATAATCAAAAGAGGTCATACAGTACAACTGAGAAAGACTTAGATAGAGAACAGTGAAAAGACAGAAAACATAATCTAAATAGCACACTATGGTTCGAATCCTGGGAGTGGTAGTAGGCTGTATGCAGAAAACCTTGTTTTCCTGCTTTTCTGAACTAGAATAGTCCAGTCTTCAGATTTTGCTGATCTCTGGGCTTTGTCTTGGTTCCTGTGCTATCCATATCCTTATTTGGATAAGAGGAAGCTTCTTTGTTCACCAGTGGGAGTGGGGAGCACTGAGCAACCTATTTGTCCCTAGAGGATTGGTTCCAGCCCAGCAACTTGTAGTTTATTGGCCATTTTGGGTCAATTCCTGGCTCTTTTCAACCCCCTGCTATAAAGCTCATTTTTGCGTGCTTTTTTTACTTGTAAAAGACTCAGCACAGCTCCTCGTGGTGTCCTGCAGAGGTCTACAAGCAGCAGAGAGTGAAAGAGTAACTTTCCTGGATTTATAAGTATTTTTTTCTGGCTTTCGCTTTAATTACTACATCTCAACTGCATTTCACCTAAAAAAACAGCTCTGCTTATTGTTTTCATTGTACTTGTGTTGAAATTAATCTGTTAGCACTTTAAAAAGTTATTTTTGTTTAATTTAATTGTTAGGCTAACACACTCAAGTGTGCTAGCTGTTTTATAGCATTTACTGTTTGCTACTGTATCTTTTTCTCCTTTCTCTGTAAAAAAAAGAAAAAACAAAAAAATATCCTTGTTTTCCCGCTTTTCTGAACTAGAATAGTCCAGTCTTCAGATTTTGCTGATCTCTGGGCTTTGTCTTAGTTCCTGTGCTATCCATATCCTTATTTGGATAAGAGGAAGCTTCTTTGTTCACCAGTGGGAGTGGGGAGCACTGAGCAACCTATTTGTCCCTAGAGGATTGGTTCCAGCCCAGCAACTTGTAGTTTATTGGCCATTTTGGGTCAATTCCTGGCTCTTTTCAACCCCCTGCTATAAAGCCCATTTTTGTGCACTTTTTTACTTGTAAAAGACTCAGCACAGCTCCTCGTGGTGCCCTGCAGAGGTCTACAAGCAGCAGAGAGTGAAAGAGTGACTTTCCTGGATTTATAAGTATTTTTTTCTGGCTTTTGCCTTAATTACTACATCTCGACTGCATTTCGCCTAAAAAACAGCTCTGCTTATTGTTTTCACTGTACTTGTGTTGAATTTAATCTGTTAGCACTTTAAAAAGTTATTTTTGTTTAATTTAATTGTTAGGCTAACACACTCAAGTGTGCTAGCCATTTTATAGCATTTACTGTTTGCTACTGTATCTTTTTTTCCTTTCTCTGTAAAAAAGAGAAAAAGACCAAAAAAATCCTTGTTTTTCCACTTTTCTGAACTAGAATAGTCCAGTCTTCAGATTTTGCTGATCTCTGGGCTTTGTCTTAGTTCCTGTGCTATCCATATCCTTATTTGGATAAGAAGAAGCTTCTTTGTTCACCAGTGGGAGTGGGAAGCACTGAGCAACCTATTTTTCCCTAGAGGATTGGTTCCAGCCCAGCAACTTGTAGTTTATTGGCCATTTTGGGTCAATTCCTGGCTCATTTCAACCCCCTGCTATAAAGCCCGTTTTTGCCCACTTTAGCGCGAATTAGCGCAAAGTTGCTCATAGAGCAGCATAGGGCAGCGCTGGTTAAACAAGTTTAAACTATTTCTGGCTCCGTAAAGTCTACTCTTCAATTTTTCCCTTAGAACTGCTCTACTTGTAATCTATACAGCCTATACTCTAACTGAAAAGCTCAGCACTTGCTCCTAAAGCATTTTTTATACAGCTAAAGCACTCTTAAACAAAAGAAAGTACTTCATTCACCTAAATTCCCTTGAGTACCCATTTCCCTGTAGATCCTTTCTGACTCAGATACACAGCAATCTTTTTCACTATTCTAGCATGTCGAAGGGTCAGTTGCTGGCATCCTCTCCTGTTCAGCTGGTGAATCTGGGAATCTTGAGGCAATGTTACAATTGCCTCATGTACACAGACAACCCTCTCCTCCTCCCAACAAATACAAATATATGCGAGAGATGCAACTAAATAGCCAAACTGGAGGCTGAGCTCTCTCAATTCAGTACTGGCAAGACCAGTCAGGAGGAGAAGGTAACCACGCACACCACAAACTCAGTCCCACATAGAACTATCACAACTGCAAACCAAACACATAAACACACAAAAACATACTCAGAGGCGCTGATTAAAAATCTACCAAAACAACAGAGGCCTCCAAAGCAGACACCCAAGCAACCGCCACCTCAAGACATAGCACATGCAACACATAGATCACAAAGTCAGTGTGCTAAACAGTCACAGCCCTTAAGGCCAAAAAACCTGCCAGACCGACTTGTAATAGGTGACTCCATAGTCAGACACACTGACGTCTCGCTCACCAGACTGAACAAGGAAAAGGTCACAGTAAGCTGCCTGCGGGAGCTAGAATCCGCCACATAACACAAGCACTCAGGTCACTCCACAGCAAGTACAAATATGACTCAGTCATTGTGCATGCCGGTGTGAATGACCTGAGACGTACCTCCCTGGACTACATGAAAAGAGACATAGAGGAGCTCTCTGATTATGTAGCCCAGGCCGGTATGACCCTGACCCTGAGCAGCATCTTACCCTCACCAAGAATGATGCCACAGTACAAAGACAAAATGATCAGTTTTAAAAATTGGCTTAATAACTGGTGTCATTCTAAGGGGATCAAATGTCTGTCTGCTTGGGATGACATGCTCAACAAGCCACGCTGCTTCGCAAGGGATGGCTTGCACCTGTCACCCCTGGGCTTCTGGATATTGGCTAAGGCTCTTGCCACCCCCATAGTGCCTTTTTTAGGCAAGGCTCAAATGACAAACCTACCTCCCTAGAAAACACAAGTGAAAAAAAAAATAAAGGTAATGCTGCTCAATGCCAGAAGTCTAAACCTCAAGATGCATGCCCTCGAAGCCCTCCTCAGTATGGAGAACATCGATGTCTGTGCAGTGACTGAAACCTGGTTCAAGGCTCCTGAGAGCACCCCAGCACTATCAGGTTTTACCTCATATCATGCTTTCCGGCCCCAAAACTTGGACCGAACCACAAAAGGAGGGGGAGTATCCATATTCATCAAAGATACCCACATCTCCAGGTTAGTGGAAATGCACGAAGCATCGGAGACCATCCAGGTGCAACTAACCATAGGCAAAACTGCCTTACAATTTGTAGCATGCTACAGACCACCCTCTCAAACTCAGGAACCCCACACAGCCTTCCTGAAGACACTGGAGAGTATGAATGTCTCTCCAAATACCATCATATTGGGAGACTTCAACTACACAAACATAGACTGGGAACATTACTCAAGCCCAAACACACTAGTCCAAAGGTTCCTAGAATTCATAAACTCAAATGCGATGGAACAACTAGTCACCATTCCCACAAGAGGAGACAGTATACTAGACCTGATCATCACAAACATGGGGACAATATGCTCCACACCGGAAGTATATCCCTCATTGGTAAGATCAGACCATAAATTAATCTCACTGGAAATCCACATCCCGCCCCCACCCCCTGCACAAAAGACCACAGTGAAGAACTTCTCAAAAGCCAACTTCACACTTTTTAAGACTGAAGTGATATCCTTCAAGGTCCCTGGGCCAGTGGAAACCACAACCCACACTGCTGAATCCTTTACAAATGCCTTCTACGGGCACCTTCAAGAATGCATGGTTCATGCAATCCCAAATAAAACCAAGACCCATTCCCCCAAAGGCAGGCGCCCGGCCTGGTGGACTCCAGCCATAAACAAACTTTACAACAGAAGGAGGAAGCTACTACATGACAGAGCAAAATCCCTAAATGGGAAGGCATCTCTGATCAGTACTAGCAAAAAACTACCATAAAATCATCCAAGGCCAACTTTGAGAGAAAAATCGCAAAAAACACAAAAGACAATCACAAGGCCTTCTTTAGCTATGTTAGAAACCTGGGTGGAAACTCCCAGATATGCTCAGAGTTAGTCCAAAATGACACAAAATACACTGAACCCACTGACATTGCCAACATTCTGGCAGACAGGTTCAGTGCAAATTTCTCCTCTCCCTCCCCCCCCAAAAGGAGAAATAACTATCCCAGCAGAGTGTAGCCTCCCTAACATCTCAGATGCCCAGGTGAGAGCCGCCCTCTCTAAAGCTAAAAACACAGCATCAATGGGACCGGACAGCGTCCCAGGCTGTGTGCTACATGAACTCAAAGAGTAACTAAACCTACACATAAGGCTGCTGTTTAATCTTAGCCTTACTACAGGATACGTACCCAAAGAGTGGCGTACGGCAACAGTGGTCCCACTTCACAAAGGCGGTGCTTCTACAGACCCTGGAAATTACCACTCCATAAGCTTGACGAGCCTGGTCTGCAAAGCTATGGAGAGGATCATTATGGAACTCATAAACAAAGACATTGGGGACCTACAGACATTGGATCCTACCCATTTCGGCTTTGTCAAGGACAGATCCTTCCTTTTGAACTTGGTCGACTTTTTTGAAACCGTCACTAAGGCCATTGATGAGGGTAAGGCAGTTCACACAGCCTACCTTGACCTTGCAAAAGCCTTTGACACAATACCCCACTCAGGCATCATAGACAAACTCACCAGCTTAAATGTAAACCCATATGTCACGAGATGGGTTGCAAACTGGCTCAAGGACAGAACCCACAGGGTCAGAGTTGCTGGAGCTATATCAGACTCTAAGCCAGTCACAAGCGGTGTCCCACAGGGCTCAGTCCTGGGACCCCTCTTGTTCGGCATTTATTTTTCCGAGGTACTGGCAAACATAGGAGGATTGTGGCTGACAAAGTTCGCAGATGACTGCAAACTGGGCGCCATAATTGATACTCCAGCGGACACAAACATCCTTCAAAGAGGCCTCATAGAAATGGATAATTGGTGCCAGAGCCATGGCCTTAAGCTGAACGCCAAAAAATGTATAGTCATACCCTTCGGGAAAAACAAGGTACCCACAAATTACCACATAGGTGGTAATCCATTAAGTACGGAAGAGGTAATCAGGGACCTAGGGACCCAGGTTGACAGTAACCTCTCATTTGACACTCACATTGCCAAAGTGGTTAGGAAGACCTTCTATATTGCCCACCTTATTATGAAGGGTTTCACATCTAGATCAAGAGAGGTCATTGTGCCCCTGTACTCTTCTCTTATTAGACCAATGATTGAGTACAATGCCCCATTTGGGATGTATCTTACCCGACACCTGCAGCAGTTGGAAAGACCCCAAAAGTTCGTCACCAAGAGGATAAAGGGTCTTAAACATATGTCATATGCTGCCCGACTGAAAAAACCTCAGCTCTATTCAGTCGCATACCGCCTACTCAGAGGTGACCTGTGCCTAACGTACAGGGCCATGTCCAATCCGGAATTAATGGACATGCTCCACCTCAGAAAATCCAAATCCATCAGATCCGCGAGAGCAAGAGAATTAAACCTCAACACAGAAATAAATCGGACGTGCTGGAGGGACAGATTCATAACCCAGAGGCTCCCTACACTCTGGAACAGAATCCCAATCCATGTTAGGCAGAGCCCCTCACTAACTTTATTCAAGAGAAGTCTTGACGAGTGGATGGGAGATCATAGGTTTACCCCGGGGGTCATCTCTGTGTCACTACTAGACAGAGGCACAGTAAACTAAACCCTAAATGGGTGTAGTATTCTCATCCTAAGGGGAGGTGAAAGCCACACACACTCTGGCTAGGCTTACAAATGCCCTAGGGCAGATAGCCTAGTACGAACCTATGAACCTATGAACCTATGAACATACCCCACAACTGTACAGATATGTCCAGAATGTCCAGTAAATTGGTCCATATATGCTGCCTTTCCTCCTAGCAAAACAGTGGGATGATCCCAGATGTTTAGGCAGCAAATAAGGACTACAACTGATTGTCAGACATCTATAGGAACAAACCTGTCATTCTAGCAACTCCCCAAAATGTTATGAGAATAATAAGCCAAGTATGTCCCATCTCCACCCCCATGTTGTCAAGCTGTGACCACAGTGTGTGCAGTAATAGAGTGAGATGTATGTGCATAATACTAATGTGGAATCTGGTAATATGTGTTGCAACATTCAGATAGTGCTAACAAACATTGCCCCCACAGGTCTGTCAGATATGAAAACTGTGCCTAGAAATAAAAGATTGATATCCTGTACTTGTACTGTTTACTCTGGTATTGTATGGCATTGTTAGTGTTGCAGTTGCTCTGAATAATAAGGTATTACTTATCACTGTCACCCACACTGTGCTACATAATAAAACTTTCTAAGAAAATCCTGTATGAGTATTGTAATTACAAGGTCAGATTGTAAAACCACAGGAGAATTATAGACAGAAATCAAAAAAGAGATACACAGCAATATCTATATAGCATGCTCAACTGTGAAGGACACTGTTTTATTTTTAGCCGACACAGCCATGGTTTGAATCTTGGGAGTGGTAGTAAGCTGTATGCAGAATCATACCACACAAGTGTACAGAATTGTCCAGAATATCCAGTTAATTGGCCCATATCTGCCGACTGTTGCCCTATCCCCCTGGCATATCAGTGTGCTAATATCTGACATGTAGGCAACGTTTCATGTCATATAACTGACTGTCAGGCCTGTACATATTTGGAAAATGTCAATGAAAACAAACCTGTCATTGTACAATTCACCAAAGGTTTAAGAGGGCAACAGGTAAAATATGTCCCGGTTCATCTGCATGTGGTCATAACATGCCCAGAGTGTGTGCAATAAGAGATGGACAGGTATGTGCATAACATGATCCTGGAATCTGGGAATATGTGTGGAAACAGGTAGTGTTAACAAGCAATACCTCCACAGGTATACCAGGTAAGAGGTGTATACAGCAGGTAAAACTCAGTTCATGTATATAGTTGTCTACATCCATATCACTGTCCAAACTAAGGCCATAAAGTAGTGTAATAGCACCTGTAAGGTACAGATCACAGCAATGACTAGGAAAGTAATAAGAACTACAGGAATATACTAGTTGTTAATTGGCATCTCCCCCCCCCATATCTGGAACAATAATCTAAATACTCAACTCAATCGGTATGTGCTGCATTAAATCGACTGTTGGGACCTATGTCCTATTGTTTGATAAATATTTAAATTTGTTTCTATGCATGTGCCATGTTCAAATACTCCAACATTGGTGGCATGCTGCCGTCAGTGTACCTGCCTACTGTTGTAATGGCCACTGGGGTTCCATATATGCATGTGTTCTGTTTGCTATGCAACTGATCCATATCTGGTGTGTTGGGTTAATGGGAATATCTACGCATGCTGTTACACCTAATGCTGGAATGTGTTGACTATTACTAACCCACATATGTTGTAAAATTGAAACACCATGGCATGTTAGGAAGGCCAGTCTTGGCGGACCCAACTGTCCCACCTCAGCTGGCTGTGGCACTGGGCTCCAGCATGTCTGGGGCCCACCCTGGGACCTCCTTGTCTATTGGTCCTGCACCACCTTCAGGCTCCCCGGGAGTGGGTGCAGATAGGACACTGTCACCAGTCACCAGGTCCAGGTCGTGGTGCATATCGAGCTCTGCAGGGAGTTCGGAGATCTGCTATGACAGCTTGAGATCCACATGTCACAACTAGAGGGTCAGCCTGGCCCTCCTACGCAGCCTCCAGTATAGTCACCTTAGGGGCTGTGAAAGTGCAGTGGTGACTACCCATGGGTGGGGACCTCAGTCCCACTGTTTCCACTAGGAGGCTCATGGGCTTCCGATTTCCAAACACCCCTTGCCATCAAGGTGTTTACCCCCACATGTGTCATTTACCGCCCCTGTATGTGTCTTGTCTGTCTTGTCTGTTAATCTACCTCCCCGAATATACATACTATCCTTCCCCAACATCCCACTCTCATCTAAAAAGAAAGGGCAATTTGTTTCCCCAAAAAAAAAATTTTGCCCCATACATACCTGTCCATTTCGCACACGTGTCCACTGGGCACATGTAATCTGGTCTAATTGGCTTCATAACATATTATTGTTGTCCTCACCCCCTCTCTCAGGGGTTTGAGTGTCCAAATCTATCTCCAACTTCAGTGTACATGCACAGTTGTTGCTGTAGAAGAAATGGACAGGTATGAACCTTCCCTACACCTGCCCTGCACATCCTTAGCTATTTTCCCTACTGTCTTTCCCTCTTTGTGCCCCTTTTTCACCACTTTCCTATCAACCCTTTTTCATTTTTTTAAAGAAATTAGTGTGGGTGTAAGTGGGAGTAAGCACTTTTAAGCAACAGTAAGCGGGTTTAAGCTTGTTTGCATGGGGGTAAGTAATGCCTACACTGGCTAAGCAGTTGAAAAGCTAAATCAGTATAAGAAACTGCAACCGGAAGTTAGCACTGCTTACCTCCACGCAAAACTGTGCAAACCCATTTACATCTGCTTAAAAGTGCCTTAATCACTCTGTTTCCAATGGCCCTTGTTCTACCCAACAAGAAAATAAACAGCCTCTGCATGTCTTGAACCCAAGACCCTGCACACAATAGCCAAAGTGATTTACTACTAGATCATGTCAGAAATACATAACCCTGATGCTTTCACAAACATATCATCCACCAAAGTCATTCAACAGTACAGGAAATGTATCTAAACATGTAGATGTAGATATCTAAATATATATATAAATATCTATCTATATAAATATATATGTATATATATATATATATATATATATATATATATATATATATATATATATATATATATATATATATATATATATATATATATATATATATATATATATATATATATATATATATATATATATATATATATATATATATATGTGTGTGTATATATATATATATATATATATATATATATATATATATATATACATATATAATACATATATATATATAGATATATATATATATATATATATATACATATATATATATATATATATATATATATATATATATATATATATATATATATAGATATATATATATATATATATATATATATATATATATATATATATATATATATATATATATATATATATATATATATATATATATATACATATATATATATATATATATATAAATATATACATGATATATATATATATATATAAATATATACATGATATATATATATATATATATATATATACATATATACAGATATATATCTATAGACATAAAAGAGAACATACATACATATATGACCACAGGCACCGTTAATTGAGGTGAGGGGGCTCAAGCTAAATATATCTTGTATGTATTCATATCACCTCCTCCCCCACAACCAAACAGATCTGTATAAGTGAAGCTAAGTAAATCTTTATCTGCACTTTTTTCAAATAATACACGATTTAAATTAATTTGTTTGTGTTGCATTGAGCAATATCTAGCTGGAAGTTGTGACTCGGTTTTTTCAGTAGGTCCCCACTCACCCTCCCTGTTTTTGTTTTGGTGTTAATCTTGGTGGCTTTGAAACTGCCCTCCCCTCTTGTAAATTTGCACTTGGATACTCCTCCTGGGTCCATCTCATTTGCTCACAAAAAAAAAAAAATCTTTTTATCTGCTTTTACTGTATTTGTGTTTCTTCCTACTTTATTTTGCTTTTGCGTCATCTTAAAAGTACTCAATTGTATTTATTACTGCTTGGTGTAACTCATTCTAAGCCTTTTAATTTAAGCACTTGGGCTTCAGACCAGTTGTTTTACATTAAGAAGGTTTGTGGTCTGCACTGTAGTGGCAGAACAGGTAGCTTACATCCTTCTAAGTTGTGAACTGCTGATTGAGGGCTCAGTGTCTGTTATTCTAAAAGTGTATTAGTTCTGGTTTAAGCACTTGGGCTTCAGACCAGTTATTTTACATTAAGATGGTTTGTGGTCTGCACTCTTGTGGGAGGAGAGGCTGGATTCTGCCCTTCTGAGCTGGGAATTTCTGGCTAAAGGCTTGTAGTGCCTGCATATTTGAACTGCTTCTTACTGAAATTGGTACACCTTGTTTGCTGTAGCATAGACTAGATCCATGCCTGCTGAATCTAGCTTTGTTTATAAAACTTGAGCACTAATCCAGGAATTCTATAAAGTATTCAATTGTATTTATTACTGCTTGGTAGTAACTTGATTAAAGTGTAGCTATCATTCTAAGTCTTTTGGATTAAGCACTTGGGCTTCAGACCAGTTGTTTTACATTAGGAAGGTTTGTGGCCTGCACTGTGGTGGCAGGATAGGAAGCTTACATACTTCTAAGTTGGGAACTGCTGATTGAGGGCTCAGTGTCTGTTATTCTAAAAGTTTATTAGTTCTGGTTTAAGCACTTGGGCTTCAGGCCAGTTATTTTACATTAAGAAGGTGTGTGGTCTGCACTCTTGTGAGAGGAGAGGCTGGACTATGCCCTTCTGAGCTGGGAATTTCTGGTTAAAGCTTATAGTGCCTGCATATTTGAACTGTTTCTTACTGAAATTGGTACACCTTGTTTGCTGTAGCATAGAATAGATCCAGGCCTGCTGAATCTAGCTTTGTTTGTTTGCTTGTTGTTTGTTTGCTTGTTATTTCCCTGAAACGCTAATTCTACCTAAAATGCGACTTTTCAGCGCTTCTGTGGATCCCTAGTGATATCGGCATTGCTTACTGTACTTATTTTCTTGTTTTACTTGAAAAAAAGTTACTGTTTGTCATTTTTGCATTTAAGTTACCTGTAACACAGTCGCAGGCTACACACTCAAGTGCGCTAGCCTCCTCTGTGTATTTAAAGTAATTTAAGCTCTGCATTTCTGTTGTTTCTGAAAAAAAAATTCCTTGTTTTCCCGCCTTTCTGAACTAGTCTAGTCCAGTTTTCAGGCTTTGCTGAATCCAGGACTGTGGTAAAGGTTCCTGTGTTGCCCATATAATACTTAGATAATTAGGTGGCTTCCTTGTTCACTGTGAGAGAGGGAACTCTGAGCAGCCTATCTGTCCCTGTAGGAGTGGTCCCAGTCCAGTAACTTGTAGCCATTGTTGGCTAATTTCTATCCTTTTTGATCTCCCTGGTATAAAAACTGCTTAGCATGGTTTTCCGCTTGTATACAACTCAGCAGGCTCCTCGTGGTGCCCTGCAGGGTCCTACAAGCGGCCAAGAGCCAAAAGAGAGACTTTGGACTTGATTAAGTATTGTTTTTTCTTGTTGTTTCCCTGAAATGATAATTCCGCCTAAAACGGGGCTTTTCAGTGCTTCTGTGGATCCCTAGTGATATCTGCATTGCTTACTGTACTTATTTCTTTGTTGCACTTGAAAAAACGTTACTGTTTGTCATTTTTGCATTTAAGTTACTGGTAACACGGTCGCAGGCTACACACTAAAGTGCGCTAGCCTCCTCTATGTATTTAAAGTAATTTAAGCTCTGCATTTCTGTTGTTTCTGAAAAAAAAAACCCACAAAAAAATTCCTTCTTTTCCCACCTTTCTGAACTAGTCTAGTCCAGTTTTCAGGCTTTGCTGAATCCAGGACTGTGGTAAAGGTTCCTGTGTTGCCCATATCATACTTGGATAATTAGGTGGCTTCCTTGTTTACTGTGAGAGAGGGAACTCTGAGCAGCCTATCTGTCCCTGTAGGAGTGGTCCCAGTCCAGTAACTTGTAGCTCATTGGCCATTTTGGGCTAATTTCTATCCTTTTTGATCTCCCTGGTATAAAAACCACTTAGCGTGGTTTTGCATGGGTTTGCACACAGCGCAGCGCTGTTTAGCTGCGGTTAAACTATTCCAGGGTCCACAAAGTCTGCACTTCACTTTTTCCCTTGAAACTTGAAACACTTCAACCCAGCACTAGAAATAAGGCAATTTAAGACTGGCACTTACTAAAACTCACTAAAACTAGCACTAGCTTACAGCTTGCACTTCAGCCCTATACTCAGGAAGTATAAGGCTCTTTAGTCATCCAATCAGCAATACAGTCCCAACCATCTATTCAGACATGTTCAAGGGACAGCTTCAGGTGTGGTGTCTGATTCAGCTGGCGAATCTGGCCATCCTGAGGCAATGTTACAGTTGCCTCATGTACATAGACAACCCCCTCCTCCTCCCAACCACCACAAACATATGTGAGAGATGCAGCTACACAGCCAAACTGGAAGCTAAGCTCTCTCAACCCATGACTGGATCAACCAGTCACAAGGAGAAGGGCAACACTACCACCACATTACCAGACTCACATAGACCAGCCATAGCTGCACCAGAAAACAACTCTCAGAAACACGCAAAAACATACTTGGAGGCTCTAAATAAGAACCTGCCTAAACAACAGAGACCTTCTAAGCATACACCCAAGCAACCCCCATCACACAACGGAAACCAGGTAACACATACATCACAACATCAGTGTGCCAAGCAAAAACAGGCCCTAAGGCTATATAACACAACTAACACACTAGTAATCGGTGATTCTATCATCAGGCACATAGACGTCCTACTCACTAGACTGAACAAGGAGAAGGCTACCGCAAGCTGCCTGTCGGGTACCAGAATCTGCCACATAACACATGCACTCAGGTCACTCCACAACAAGTACAAATATGACTCTGTCATTGTACATATTGGCGTAAATGACCTGAGACGTACCTCCCTGGACTACATGAAAAGAAACATGGAGGAGTTCTCTGACCATGTAGCCAAGGCTGGTATGACTCTGACTCTGAGTAGCATCCTGCCCTCACTCAAAATGATGACAGCATACAAAGAAAAAATGATCAGTTTCAACAATTGGTTAAACTACTGGTGTCATTCAAAGGGGATCCAGTACTTGTCAGCCTGGGACGACATGCTTGATAAGCCATGTTGCTTCACCAGAAACGGCTTGCAACTGTCGCCCCTGGGCTTTTGAATACTGGCCAAGACTCTTGCCCCCCTAATACTGCCTTTTTAGGCAAGGCTCAAAAGACAAACCCGCCTCCATAAACAACAATAATAAACAAAAACTGAGGGTAATGCTGCTCAATGCCAGAAGTCTAAACCTCAAAATGCATGCACTCAAGGCTCTCGTTAGTATGGAAGAAATTGACGTATGTGCAGTGACAGAAACCTGGTTCAAGGCTCCAGAGAGCACCCCAGCACTACCAGGCTATAACTACTACCATACCTTTAGGTCCCAAAACCAGGACTGGAACACAAAAGGAGGGGGTGTGTCCATATTCATCAAGAACACCCACACCTCCAGGTTAATAGCACAGCATGCAGAATCTGAGACCATTCAAGTACAATTGACAGCGGAAAAATTGGCTGTTCAATTTATAGCTTGCTACAGATCTCCCACCTTGTCTCAGGACCCTCACGCAGCATTCCTGTGAACATTAGAAAGTATGAAGATTCTACCCCACACCATGCTACTGGGTGACTTCAACTATCCAAACATTGACTGGGAAAACTACTCAAGCTCAAACGCCCTAGCCCACTGCTTCCTTGAGTTTATAAACTCAAACGCCCTTGAACAGCTGGTCATCACTCCCACAAGAGGTAACAACATACTGGACCTGGTCATCACCAACATGGGGAACATATGATCCACACCTGAGGTAAATTCGTCATTGGTAAGATCAGATCACAAACTAATCACAATGGACATCCACATCCCAACCCCCCCCCCCCCAGTCAAGGAAATCAAGGTAAAAAACTTCTCTAAAGCCAACTTCACACTCCTCAAGACCGAGGTGGGAAGTTTCAAAGCTCACAATCAAATGGAAAATGATGACCCAACGGCAGAATCCTTTACAAGTGCATTCTATGAACATCTTCAAGAATGCATGGACCGAGCCATCCCAAGTAAAACCAAGACCAACTCCTCAAAAAAGAGGAAGCTAGTCTGGTGGACCCCAGCCATAAATAAACTTTAGAACAGAAGAAGGAAACTCCTGCAAGATAGAAGAAAATCCCAAAATAAGAAGGCATCTCTCATTAACATCAGTAAAAAACTGCGCTCCCTCATTAAATCATCCAAGGCCAACTTTGAAAGAAAAATAGCCAATGACTCTAAGGATAACCACAAGGCCTTCTTTAACTATGTCAAGAGTCTAGGGGCAAACTCTCAGATATGCTCCAAGCTAGTGCATAATGGCCATAAATACACTGAACCAACCGACATTGCCAACATCCTGGCTGACAAGTTCAGTGCAAACTTCACCCCCCCCTCTCCACCAAAGGGGCTAGCACCCATCCCAGAAGAATGTGGCGCTCCAGATATCTCAGACACACAAGTAAAGACAGCCATTGCAAAGGCCAAAAACACAGCATCAATGGGACCAGATGCTATCCCAGGTTGTGTCTTACATGAGCTTCAAAATGAACTAACCCCCCATCTCAAATCACTATTCAAACTCAGCCTCTCTACAGGCTATATACCCAAAGAATGGTGTACAGCAACAGTCATACCACTCCACAAAGGTGGTGCCACAACTGACCCTGGGAACTATTGCCCTATAAGCTTGACTAGCTTGGTCTGCAAAGCCATGGAAAGCATTATCATGGAGCTCATTAACAGGGACATTGGGAACCTCCAGACACTGGACCACACCCAGTTCGGCTTTGTTAAAGGCAGATCTTGCCTCCTGAACTTGGTTGACTTCCTCGAAACAGTCACCAAGGCCATAGATGAAGGGAAGGTGGTCCACACAGCATATCTGGACCTCGCTAAGGTGTTCGACACCATCCCACACTCGGGAATCATAGACAAACTCACCAGCTTAAATATCAACCCCAGTGTCATGAGATGGGTTGCCAATTGGCTCTCAAACTCACATGGTAAGAGTGGCAGGCACTATGTCTGACTCTAAACCAGTCACAAGAGGAGTCCCACAGGGCTCAGTCCTGGGACCCCTCCTGTTCAGTATATATTTCTCCGAAGTACAGGCAAAGGCGGAGGGACTGTGGCTAACCAAGTTCACAGATGACTGTAAATTGGGTGCAATAATTGACTCTCCAGCTGACACAGACATCCTGCAAAAGGGTCTCACAGTGACAAACACCTGGTGTCAAAGTCACGGCCTCAAGCTAAATGCCAAAAAATGCATGGTAATCCCATTTGGGAAACACAAAGTACCTACAAACTACCACATATATGGGAATCCACTAAGTACGGAAGAAGTAATTAGGGACCTCTGTACCCAAGTAGATAGCATGCTCTCCTATCATAACCACATAGCCAAAATGGTCAGGAAATCCTTCTATGTGGCACACCTGATCACAAAAGGTTTCTCATCCAGATCCAAGAAAGTGATTGTGCCCCTTTACTCCTCACTCATTAGGCCCATAATAGAGTACAATGCCCCATTTGGGATGTACCTTACTAGACACCTGCAACAACTAGAAAGACCACAGAAGTACCTCACTAAGAGGATTAAGGGCCTTAAACAATTACCTTATGAAGCACGACTAAAAAAGCTCCAGCTCTTCTCAGTCGCTTACCGTCTGCTCAGAGGTGACCTATGCCTGACCTATAGGGCCATGTCAAACCCTGAACTAATGGACATGCTTCACCTCAAAAAATGAGATCCCTCAGAACTACTAATTCTAGTGACTTGAACCTATGTACAACAATAAACAGGACATGCTGGAGGGATAGATTCCTGTCCCAGCGACTCCCCTCACTCTGGAATAGAATCCCAATCCATATTCGACAGAGCTCCTCTCTGACCCTTTTCAAGGGAAATCTTGATGAGTGGATGGGTAATCATAAGTTCTACCCTGGGATCACTTCAGGAGCCCTGTTGACAGAGGCCCAGGTTACTAATCTAATGGGGAGGCAAAAGCCATCACTCTGTGGCTAGGCTTATAAATGCCCATGGGCAGATAGCCTAGTACTTACCTATGAACCTATGAACCTATACAATACCAACTGATGCAAGTCCCATAGCCAGGACCTGACACAACATGGGCACAAGATGTTAACAGTAATCCATCCCATCTGTATGATGTCAGGCTGGTATCAATAACATATCATGCAGTACAAACTGGCTACCATAGGGAATGTACAATGTGTAAGCAATAAACATGCCAAAAATACATATACACACACATATATATACATATATATATATATATATATGCAGATACACAAATATATATATATATACATATATATATATATATATATATATATATATATATATATATATATATATATATATATGTATATAGATATAGATATATATATATAAATATATATGTAACTACACATACAGACGCACAGCTATATATAGGAAAATACATATTTAGAGGGTGCACACCTTACTGAACAGCCAGTATTCCTACAGTTTCAACCTCACCAAATGGGCAGTGTATGAGTTACCCATACAAAAGACAATTGTTGCCTGAAACGTATACCCACAGAGTTCAAAGGGTATAACACCACACACAGGTTTGCATACATAGAAAGTTTTATTTATGTACTATTACAGTTGTATATGCCATGTCATATAGCTGTTTAGACTTTGAAATAAATACAAACAGATTAATGCAACTCTCAAACAGATCATTTAATACAGTAATCCAAAAGCATAACATATTTTGCTGTCCAAGCAAAGGCCTTCAAGCAGTACAACAGTAAAGACAGACTGGGCCACAGGATAACAATCAATCAACAGTAAGTAATGCAGACATATAGTCCAGCAGCCTCTAACTACACTCTGTAGACAATCCCTAGGGGGAAAATACTTCAGTTGACACAATGAGATGTATCTGTTACATAACAAGGCATAACTGAAACCATCACAATCACACTGACAAACAGAACAGTCTGTATGGCAGTAAGCAGTAGGCCAGCATTTTCCCGAGGTGAAATGTACGGTTCATAGGTTCATAGGTTCATAGGTTCATACTAGGCTATCTGCCCGAGGGCATTTACAAGCCTAGCCCATAGTTTTGTGGCTTACGCCACCCCTTTAGTATGGGGAACTATACCCATTATTTTGCTGTGCCTCTGTTGAGCAGTGACACTGAGGTAATCCCTGGGGTATATCTGCGATCTCCCGTCCATTGGTCAAGATTTCTCTTGAACAAGACCAGCGAGGTGCTCTGCCTCACATATACCGGGATTTTATTCCACAGCATAGGGAGTCTTTGGGTGATGAATCTATCCCTCCAGCACGTCCTATTAATAGCCGTGTCGAGGTTTAAGTCTCCCGCCCTTGTGGCTCTGACGGATCTAGATTTTTTGAGGTGAAGCGTAATGTACATCCATATACCTTAAGGCAGCTTACTCCCGATATCCCTCACATGTAGTAACAGTCTAGATTATTTAAGGTGCATATCCCCCATAGACTGACTTACAGGGGCATATAACACTGTTACATGCACTGACCAATGGACTGCAGAAGGGTACACATGGTTTGTGCAGATGAAGCCCATATATATATGGACCCAACCCCGCAATATGTGTGGGGGCCACAACAACACTGGAATAATGGCAGGAATGGCAGCACGACATAATCACAGACCACTACATAACAAACCATTACTGCATGTCATATGGACAAAGCCTTGTATGTAGGTGGAGGATAGAGGCCAGAACACAGGCCCATATGTGAAATAGTGTTGTAATACACTGAGCAAGTTGCTGGTGTTACAGGATAGTCTGCAACATACCCTTTCTCAGGAATATGATGTCAGAAACACAAATGGATGTAGCCATGTACTGATAGCACTCAACACACACACTGCCAGTGATATATCTGACAGAAGACCTGTGTGGTGGATAGACAAAACATAACAGGCACACCTGTGGCCATCATGTGGATAGACCTACAGTTGAGAGTTAAGCAGACAGACTGCATTCCATGTTAAACTAGTATGTACACACAAACCCTGCAACACTGGTGTTATACAATGCATATAACAACACTACTCACACTCGGTAGTTCTAGAACCATGTACAAATATGTAGCTGGCCTGATTATGTATGTTCTCTTGTAAGAGATATTGCTACCTGCTGCCTATAACACTGCTGCCCACACACAGGAAGGATGTCCTCCATACAGGAAAGGTAAAGGGACTACACCCACATGATGTAGGGATTTATAGTAGTGGCTTGCCATGACAGTGGTAATTTGAAGTACTACACAGCATGCTGCAAGCAGGTAGCAAGTAGAGGACACTGATTGGTGCAGAGGCCATCACCTGATCATGTGCATCACCTACAAAAGCCATGCTGCAATCAATTCAAAGCAGCTCAATCCATTTACTGGAGAAAGAGAGAGAGAGAGAGTGAAAGTGAAACAAACAAACTAAGAAAGAAAGCAGGCTAAATGCTAAAGCAAAGGAGAAAAAAAAAGCCTACAAGGAAACCATCCAGAACAGACCTCATTCCCACAACAGGTATGTGAAGTATATATGCATGTAACTGGCTGTAGTACCTGGTCCATAATAATGGGATAGATAATGTGGAATGATTTATATGTGCCATCAGGTTTTCTTGTTATAATGATGTTCAGCTGAGCAACTCCTATGGACAACAGAGTCTGTCCCTGTGGGTAGTGGGCCATACCTGTCAACTGTGCAGAGCAGCACTGACTGACAAGATGTAAGCCATCATAGTTTGTATTGTGTAATGGAAAGCATGTATATTATTGTGTCCAATAGCTGGTGGTGGAAGTAAGGACATAATGATGGACACGCGGGTTCCAGAGCCCACCACTTGCAGGACACTCAAGTTAACATGTAATGTAGCATGCTGAAATGTCATAGGTGTATAATAATCTTACCTGCAATCTATCCCTATATATACCCTCCTAATGTTAGGCTGTGTCCATATGTGGCAACTGTCTATGTTGCAGCAAGGCAGAACAGTGCAGCTCTGCAGGAAGGAGAGTTAGAGATTTTGATCGTGATGTCTGAATGTACACTATATATATATATATATATATATATATATATATATATATATATAAATGCAGGTAAGTATATGTGCATATATATATATATATATATATATATATATATATATATATATATATGGTTCCCTTCTTATGATCAAATTTCTCTAAACTTGAAAGTCATAAACTCGAAACCAGAATCTTGAATTTAAAGAAACTCGAACATATGAAAGGGACAAAAAAAAATTAACACCTTTCAAATTTTTTTTTCAGGGGGACATCATCCCCTGCACCCCCACACGCCCCCTGCTTAAATATACCTACTCTGAGATAGCACTATAGTGAAGGAAAGGGAAATCTCCCATTATGCACTATACACGTAAGCCCAAAACGGAAGATTTTCTATTCCTCCTCTATAGTGCAGTCACGGAACATTTACATTTAAACTGCTACGGTATAGGGGGACCTGGCCCCCTGCAATAAGGTAAGTTAACTTTTTATTTTTTTTAAACCTAAGGTTCCCATTCACAATTTCGAGTGAGTGGAAGTTCGAGATTCTGGTCTCAAGCTTCCATCCATTAGATCTTGTGAATGGGAACTATATATATATATATATATATATATATATATATATGTGTGTGTGTGTGTGTGTGTGTGTGTGTGTGTGCATGTCTACAGATATACAGACACCTATATGTATATATATATATATATATATATATATATATATATATATATATATATATATATATATATATGGTTCTAGGTCATAAGCTCGACAGCCACTCTCACCGACAACAAAAACATCGACACCACATTATCGACAAACCAGAAACACGACAACTCACATCCCCGACAAACAAGTAACCGACAGTCCACAAACACGAAACCCCACACACTGCACACACCACAATAACAACAATCAACTAACAAAACACATCCCCTTATCCAAAAACCACACACAGGACACAAGCACACCAAAATCCTCACAAACCCACACTAAACCTCACACACACAACTACCCAACCCTAACCCAAACCCTTACCCTAAGGTCCGTCACTATCTCACACTCAGCTAACCCGCACCCTAACGCTAACTCACTTAACCCACCCCTAACCCAAAAAATACCACTACTGCACACTTACATAACCCGGCTCTAACCCTAACTCACTTAACCCGCCCCTAACCCAAAAATACCACTACCAAGACACTTACATAACCCGCCTCTAACCCTAACTCACTTAACCCGCCCCTAACCCCAAAAATACCACCACCCCACCCTTACCCAACCCGCGCCCTAACCCTAACTCACTTAACCCACCCCTATCCCCACAGACTGTCACTATCCACACTTACCTTAGTCGCACCCTAACGTCCGTCACCACCACATACTCACACAGCCTTCTTTCCAACTCACTATCCCTGGCGTCGGAGTTTTCATCCGTAGCGTCGGCCTTCCGAGTGTCGATCATCTGGCGCCCGCTCATGCGTTGTCAGTTATCCCAGCTGTCGATCTTCTAACCTACACCCATATATATATATAGATATAAACACATATATACAACATAATATATATCTACACATATATAGATATATATATATATGTGTATGCCTACATATATACAAACACACACACACATGTATGTAAATGCATGTCACCTATATTTCCATCACAGTGCTGCTTGCTATGTGTGAGGGAGCATCACACATATCAAGACACACACACACACACACACACATACATATATATATATATATATATATATATATATATATATATATATATATAGAACAGTGAGTGTGTGCAACATGGACTGTTATGTCACATGTGAACCCCTTGTTGGGATCACATTGCTCTTGTCTATGAAGATGGGAATGGGAATTTGGGGAAGGATTGCAGGTATATTTGTGGAGGTGGGTTGGGTTGGTAGATAGAGAGTACAGCCTACAATGGTGGGCAAACACCCTAGATGGTGGGTGTGGTCTGTGATGTGGAAACCCCATGAGCCCCCATATGGAAACAATGGGAACAGGACCCCCACCCATTGTTAGTCACAACAGCAGCTTTTCAGCCCTGAAGGTGTCTGGCCTGGAGGCTGGGCAGGAGGAGCATGTGGACCATGTAATTGTGTACTGAGGGCCTCAACATGCTGTAGCACATCCCACAAGTCTCTGCAGAGCTCCTTATGCAATAGACCCTTGACCTGAACTCAGGTGATAGGATTATTTCTGTGTGTGCCCCCTGGGGGAACATCATCCACTGAGGTTCTTCCATCTGAAGGTAGTGCTGGACCAGTAGATGAGGAGGCCCCAGGGTGGGTCCGCATGTGATGTGGCCTGTAACATGGACAGATCAGGTGGGAGAGGTTGTTCTGCTGGCAACTTTTCCCTAAACATGCTTTTGTATCACTGTTATAGAACATATGTGGGTAGTAATAGTTCACACAATCCCGGATCATGTCGAACAGCATGCATAGATATCCCCAATAATATATAACGACAGATGTGCAGCAATCACATAGCAAACAGACCACATGCATATATGGAACCATAGTGACCCTTACAATGAATTGCAGGTGACATTGTCTGTAACAAGCCAGCAATGATAGTGTCCCTACAGGGAAAATGGCTACAAACACATTGGACAAAGAGTGGTACAATACAATATATGTCCCAATGATAGATAAGCTGCAGCCATACTTATTGAGTTGTGCAAACAGTTTGTAGTCACAGATATGATGGGGAGGAGACAGAGATGTGTATTAAGAACTATGGTAACCTTTCAGCAGATGAAAATGAGGTCCTTATGAACCACCTGGTACAGCAATACCAGGTGCTCTTTGGCAGGGCAACCCATGAACAGCAGGAGTGGACTGTCCTGTGGAATGATCTAGTCCACATGGTCAGTGATGTCGGCCTGCATATCCACAGTTATGAGCATTTCCAGCATCATTGCAGTGACCTGCTTCGCAATGGCCATTGGCATGCTGCTGCAGTCTGGGGGAGATCACCTCGCAACGGGGGGGGTTATGCCATTCATCCCCCCTCTGACAAGTTTTGAGGAGCTCCTCACTAGCCTCGTGGTACCTGCCCACTCGCACACTCAAAAACTGGCGGAGGCCATTGTGGAGTTGAGTGCTACCCACGCACCGGCTGAGGAACATGCAAGTAAGGCCACAGGGCACATCTTTAGACTACTGTTGAGTCTGCATTTGCATCTGTACAGGTAGATAATGCATATGTGAGATGTAATATATATAGTCTTTTGCTGCATAGTTGTAATAAACAGTTGTGCATAAGCTGTAGTTTTGTAGACTTGTACTGTTGATGTACTGTAATGCTACACCCACCCTGTAGCAATGCCACAGCTGTGGCTACTGACATCACATCTCTCACATACTTACGTAGGTTGCTCTGGTATACCACCAAGGCAGCAGCCTGTAGCTGGTGAGTATGGTTTATATTCATGCTTGCCAATACACCGGTCATGTAATGGCTATGGTATATTCCATGTACACATCTAACACACCTACCCATAATGCATGCCGTACATGTTCATGTATTGTTGCTGTTAACTGCACTGCATCACAGTGGTGACCAATATGGTGTATCTGAAAGGTATGTCAGACACCTGCAATATAACTAACATCCTGTCATTGCGAAATGTGTCCACAGGGATGAACATAATGGTGGGACACATGGACTACAGTCGGGACATGTGTGAAACATCACCCTTATACAGTGCTACAACAGTGTATTTACCAGTGTTACAATGGCAAATGTTACAGATCTACACTACAGCATATCATAATACTGTGGTCCACAACCCTTTAAACCTGCAATGTGGTCCCAACATGAGCAACAAGTGTGTAATACGGAATCGTAGGTTAGGGCAGCAAATATGGGGAATATATACATTCACAAACTGTAGAAGCATATGTGTGCACACACTCTAGATTAAATATAGTGGAAGCAGCTGTTGAGGTACTGACTGTATGCATTTGTCATGGAAATGCACCTTTCAGCAAGTACATGTCCCCAATGTCACACCACGTATTGGTCTGCTGTCCAAGACATTTGGCCATCAGATGTACACAATTACCTGCAACAGAGGCAGGCGCGGCTTGCACACATCTTACATGATGTGACATGGGCCCCAAACCCAACAGGTAGCACTCATGAGTTGGACATGTAGCCATAACTCACCATTGCACGTGCCATGGCAAACAGTACAGACAGTCATTTATGTGGCAAGGATGTATGGGACAGGAATGATGTAGGAAATAAACAGATGGTCATCCAAGACAAATGATGTCACATGTAGCAAACTGGTCATGTGGGCTGCTCAGTAACATGCCACAACACTGAGGGGGTTGCAGGAATGTCCAACAAGTACTGGCTGTGCAGTACCCATGTCAGCAATTGCCTGGACTCTGCAAGAGCATGGCCTATGGGTTAGGGTAATCAGATGTGACAGTTATACCACAGGAAACATCAGCCAAACCTCTCTACAGGTAGTGTATGCATAACAGAAGTGGTTCCCAACAGTCATGCGTTGCAGTGTGTACTTGTGTACCATGACCATGTTGGAAACCTACATACAGTATCATGTAAGATGCATGTGATGCAAAACCAATGCCTCACCCCACCTCAGGCCCACCACCCCCATCTATACTGTGCTGGTGCCAGTGTACACCTATATGTTTGCCATTCATTAGCTGGGACTAGGCTGTTACACGTGGTGTTCAGCGTTTGGGACACTGCAAACTGACACACATGTGTAGGCCATAGTTGCCAAGCATCTGCAAAAAGGCAGAAGGTGGGGAGGGGGTGTCATCATGACACACCATTGCACTGCAGCAGGGATCCTAAGGATGCTATGATTGGCTGTATCTGCACACAGTCAGGTTCAGGATCTGTGGCAGATGTAACCCTGACTCCACAACAATAGTGGCGGCAGTGTGTGAACTCCAAGAGATGTGCACATGAGTTGAACTTGTAATCAGGCAGAGTTGGGGGAAGTGTAGGGCAGACTGACCATATACTGGCAAATGCAGCTGGCCATGCTAGTATACCCCTGCCAGGAATAGTGACTGCTGTAGTACACATAACAGTAGCTGCAACAAACCGTCATGATATGGACGTGCACACATATGCACCCACAAAGTGTATGCATCACGGTCAACATCAGCACAACTAACACATTTGTTAGACACTGCATTTGAATGTACAGGACATATGTCACATATCAGGCTCATGTAATGTTAACATATGCAGTGATATGGTCCCATGGCATATCAAGGAAGAGGGCGCCATATCAATAAGGGTGTGTGCACTCCCCATAGCCATGGTAAGGTTTGACGGTTGTCAGTGTAATAGCATTGTATTGGTCATACATACACCACTGATGTTGAGATCTATCAGACATTCACAAATGACATCTGTCCACATATCATCCCAGGTATGTGTTGGACAAACATATATGGGCTGTGAGCATTAGAGCAGACATAACTGACACAATAATACACATTCAGCAATGGTGTGTACACTTGTAAGGTATGGTGCACAGTACATGGCAGGATGCAGAACAGGTGCACAGCAATACTGTGCACATGGGTGCAGTGTTTTCCAGGGAAAGGGCCATCACTTACTAATACAGGCCATGCATCACAAACATGTATACTGTTGCTAGCATGGATTGACTATAGCTGCACTGCATGCTGTTGAGTACCATATGTTATGCATGTTGACAGATGGGTAATGGGAGGTCTGTGTGCACTATTCTTGTGCAACCTCACATATAGGTGTGTGTGTGGGTAGGGGGAGTTATTTTGTCTGTAAGTGCAATCTGGTGGAGTGCAGGGGGTTGATGCATGTAGGATGTGTGTTTGTGTGGGTGTCCATGTATGCACATGCATGATTGTGTGGTGTTCATACGTCAGTACTTCCCTTTGGAATCATGCAGTACATGGGCATGGACTGACACATGAGACACCAGGAATACTTGTCTGATATGTAATCACAGGGCAGCTGATAGTATAATAAGGTCTGTAGCATGGAACATGCATTGGGATGGACACTAGACACCAGGTATACCATTAAAATTGCAATCAGAAGAAGGGTGAAATACTACCCACATATGCAGCACTACAGATGCATTGGGGAATTACTAGACAACACCAGGGAGTGTATCCATATATTACTGGTATCCACATAATAAGTCAATTGTGCTGCAGATTGTGCATCTACTGAGCAATAGTTACATATGAAACTCCAGTGTGTGACATTATTGAGTAACTGTAGTAGCCCGTAGCATATGGGGGCCATGCTCACGATGTCCTGACATACCCAGGGTGAACACTGGATGACAGCAGTGAGGCCTTGTAAAACCTACTCAAATCAAGTCAGAGTTAATAGAGTTGTGATCACTTGTCTAGGCATTTAGAAGACTGATATATTGATGAGTGGTATCAATGAGTGTATGTTACCAAGTGTGATGCAGGATGGGGAACTTACGTGAATAAACTTGGGACTGGCTGTAAACTCAGGGAGAGGTAGGTATTATGGAGCATTTTCAGGGCATGTGTGCGTGTGTGTGTGTGTGTGTGTGTGTGTGTGTGTGTGTGTGTGTGTGTGTGTGTGTGTGTGTGTACTGCTATGCAATGCAGTTCAGGTCTTAATGTGTGTTTCTTATAGGTTCATAGGTTAGTACTAGGCTAACTGCCCTTGTGGGCCATTTTAAGCCTAGCCAATTACCCCATGTGAGAATCAAACACTGCATCTTCTGTTTCTAAGGTGAACACCTTAACCATTATGCCAATTTCCCAACCTCTCACAGCTGGCGAGGTGGGTCAGGGTCCCTCCTGCATGCAATCTGATGTTGGTGTCCATATAGACACTGAAAATGATGATAACCCTGTTGAGGCGCAGGCTGGGTTGTCAGAGGCTGAAACTGTGCCATCATTTGACGTCCCCCTGTTAGCCACCCCACACACAGTCACAGTGCCTATAGATACCCCATCACCAGTGGCCATAGCAGAGGGACAGTTGGCGGTTGGTGGCAGTGCACAGGAGAGTGTGGTATCTATGCCTGCCAGATGTCTGGCAGGGCATCACATAGGCAGATGTACTGGGGTGCTTGTGGGAGGGCTGCTGGGTCATCATGCCCCTGGCAGAAGTGCCACAACTGGTACCACCAGACACATGTTTCAGATGGTCATGGGGTGCAGGCATGTATGGAACTGTACACCAGACAGGGTCTGAGGCTGCAGAAGGCTGCTCTCTCATCTGTAAGCAACAACTTCCAAGAACTTGCAGGTGCCCTCTGTCATTATACCGAGGTCTTGGATAGATGGTTGGGTGAGATGGTGGACATCACTGACCATGGATTGTCTGTGCTTGAACATGTGGTAGGAGTGGGGCGATGTCCCTGTGGATGTAAGCCAGCAACACCAACAGCTGGCAGTCGAAGTGAATGTGCAAGGACACCAAGGCGCTCCCATAGTGGTAGTACCAGCCCCAGCACTGCAGGGGGGGTGCAGTCCACACCACAACACTGCAGGCCACGTGCACAGGGTCCTGGCCAGTCCCAGGAGGGACCTGGTTCCAGCTGACATCTGTATTCATCAGGGGAAAGTAGCACATTGAGGCCTGTACCTGGACATGGCCATGGAACCCCTGGCAGGCACAGTCCGTGTGTCCATGACTAGAGGCAGCGAACTGCGCACCCTGCCACGTATAGTCTGCAGCTGTCCAAGAAATATTTGTATAGGGCAGCCACATGGCAGAACTGTGTGCATGCATACCAACACACTATAGAAGCACACCTAGGGCAACCCCGTACCTACACACACCACATCACCACATCCATATCACCTAATTACACCACACACCCACACACATGGTGTCAAACGTATAGCCCACCCTCAGTCTTTGGCAAACCAACAACACACCCTGTGCATATGATGATACATGTGCCACATCCCTGTCATCCATATCATTGATGCAGGGACAGGCTAATATGGTTCTGATGCACACAGTGACTGTACTACAGTGTATCAATGTACTGCTGTGTAACATGTTTTCAGCAGTAATGTTTAATGCTTACATTTCAGGTAGTGTAGCTGTCTAGCCATGATGCATCATAGCTGTTAGTAACACTGAGTGATTGTTGTCTCCATAATGTTATTCATTTGTGTTGTAGGTGTACATGTGCCAGTAGGAGGATGGTCTGCAGTCATATTCCACAAGGGGTATGGCACAGTGGTGACACCATGGCTGTGACATATCCTGGGTACAGTTAAACACATGTCACAGGTTTGTATAACAGTTACTGCCTGTGCCACATGGACAGGTGACTCCATGGGACATGTATAATCAGCAACCTGATGTATCTCCATCCACATACACACACACTTTTACTTGGCAACACTGGGACTAGACCCATACCTAGGTATGTAGTGCTACTGATGTGTGTGGCTTTCATTGCACACACCACACGGCATTTAGGATGAGGTGTGTTCCAGGTTACATGTTACATGCAGAACGTCCCCAGACATGTACAGTATGGTAATGGGGGATGTGATGGTTGTATATGGACAATACATAGTGTAACATACCATCATATACAGATTAACAGACATAACAGGCAGACACACATCCAAGAGACCTGGGCCTATCAGTGCTAACTAACTTGTCAGTGTGTCCATTGTATTACAGGTAGGCTGTACATAGCACATGCGTAACTGGGCTGGATTGTGTTATCAGTTACATGTATGGTTGATGGTGACAGTGGTCACCATACAGTGGTACATGGGACATGTACCAAGGGTACCATGGTGTAATAACAGTGTACACATCACCCAAACCCCACTGTGGATATTGCACACACTGGAACCCATAATGACACTTTGGCATACCCACCATCGCACATTGATCATGACTGCGATACAGCCCATTGTCCATCCCAACAGTGGTACTACAGGGATATGCATCTAATGCACATGCTACAGGCATAGTAGGGTGATGCATTGTCATGCCTCACCTATGGGCAGCAACATCCCTATCTGTAATACTGTGTGGCAATGCGTATTGTAATGGGAGTATGTAGCCTCGGAATGCTGTACCCTACATATATACACACATGCACACATACACACACTTACCAGAACTCAGTGTGTCCCATGCCTATCAACCCATGTGTACAACACTGTTGTGCTGGTACTGCATCTCTTACTTAGCCGTTATGGAGAGGAGCGTAACAGGGTACATGCAATGTCCTGTACAGCAGCAGCCACATCTAACTATGGCAATGAGTGTTGCGGTGGGTGTGAATTCCCTTATGGTATTTCCAACTACAGGTTTACTAATACACAGACACTGATATCCTCAGTAATGCACACATACACATTTGTCAGTACTGGGGTGCATCGTTGCAGTTGGTCATAGGTGTGTACCTGGCTATTGTCCATGGAGAGATGGGAAGTGTAGGGGATGTGTGTACAGTGGTATCATGCCACCTGCCATGTGCCAGCAGGCAATCTATCTAAAGATACCACTGTGGTGACCCTCAGGGTGAGAGTGACATGCATCAGCCAATCCTCTGGGTGCCTCCTGCAAATGGCCACTGAGGTGATCCAGTTGAAATGTATACAACATGTATTACAAAACATGGTTAGTGTTTGTGTTGGAGACCTGTACCCAAGCATGGTCTGTTGACTATGGTAGTGTAGTGGAGGTAACCGTGGCATGTGGTGCATACAGGGTGTTGTGTCCTATCTGTGCTATTTATAACACAGCCAGACAGACATGTCAGTGTCAGTCAAGCATAGGTTGCCTGTACATATCCAAGCTGGATACCTGCCATCTGCACATCTGTACAGGGACTGACAGACATCATCTTGCCAACTAGCTATGCAGTAGGATGAATGTGTTGACAGATAGATGACTGACACCAATATGTCTGCCATTACTACATGATGGAAGCCCTCACTGACATGTGCTGTACAGACAGTAGTCTACAGTTACTTTCCACATGTCAGATCATTATCCAGTAGGGGATATTCTGTGACACAGCTCACACACCAGGAACACGACAGTGAGGCCTCAGAGTGCATCTATGCATGCAGTGGTGCTTGTTGCCAGTACTACATTTAGCAATCTAATCTTGCTTGGGAAAGCACTGTCAACAGTAGTAACAGCATGATACACTACATGCCAGTGTGATGGCACATAACCTGGGTTACTACCCTTGTATGTAACACATTCACATGGATAAGAGTGATGTACAGGTCTTATATGCTCGAGTGTCCCAGACATGACACTCACACCCCTTACTTCTGCAATGACGGCACATAGACACATGTTTTGTACATGGCATTACATACACTTACTACAGATGTCATTACCCTGCTATGTTAGACTGGGATGTGGGCACTGGTTACCAGGGCTGAGCCATGCTTAGCAGGTGTCAGCATTGCTGCCATATAACAGCTAAGTACATTTATGCACTGGTAAGCGACGCCTACATGGTGTAAGCACCCGTACGTATAACCATAAGTTAGCACCTCTTAGCTTCACGCAAACCCACGCACACGTGCTTAAAGCTGCTCAAAAGTGCCTTCACCACTCTGCATCCAGCAGCTCTGGTTCTGCCCAGCAACAAAATAAATATGTCTTGCAGCTCTAGAACCCAGGACCCTGTACACTATAGTCACAACACTTAACCACTACTCCATGACAGCTGTGAAAACAGTTGTTGTTTTTCCAATATATCTGTAAGTACACATATTGAATAGTATTGACCAATTGCTGTGACTTCCACAATTGTGTAGTACTTGTTAGTGGTATTACTGTTGCATCACTTATGTTGTTACATCTAAATATACACATATCAGATACATACGGTGTGACACATCTGGGAAGGTATACACAACAGTAATGTTTATACATGACAAGGATATGGATGTATACATATAGATATGTAGATATATGTCTACATGTACATACACATATATATTCATATATATATTTATACACATCTGTATAGTGCATCATATATATGGCTATTTATAGATCTCTCTCTGTATATATATATATATATATATATATATATATATATATATATATATGTGTGTGTGTGTGTGTGTATATATATATATATATATATATATATATATATATATATATATATATATATATATATATATATATATATATATATATATATATACAAATGCATCATATATGTACAGATATACCTATTTATGTAGATATATATATGTAGATATCTATAACTATATGTGCATACATACACACGACTGTCTGTCCTGACACATAATAACTGGTGGTGCAGAGATCACATGGCCACATACTACCCAGTAGTTAGTGACATACATCTGTAAAGAATCCCACTGTTTTGTCAGAAATACACAACAGTTAAGGTGACCTGGCAGCAGTACGTATTGCAAATATCTGGACATAACATCACAATGGGTAATTACACTAAGCTGCTAGCCATGTAACAAAGCACTGTGCAAACTACAGGCAGACTGCCACAACACTGGACTACATTTTTTATTTGAGAATACACATGTACCTGCAAATATAGCATGCTCAACAGTCATATCACAGCACAGAGTAACAGACACCTATGAGAAAGTGCATACCCACAACAAATGTGAACACAGCCACAGCCATATATGGTACAGAAGCTTAATATGACACTATATGGACTGTCTGATAAACACCATCCTCATATGTGCCACTCACACACTAACCCTACATAAACTGGGTCACAACACAATGTGGTCCAATGCCGGTCTGTGGTATGGGACATGTGTGTGTTTGGCCCTACAAACATGTGAGCCGATAGGGTACCAAACACTGGAGCAGCATGTAACATCAGATAGAACAGGACCAATAATAATGGCATCTACCACAGTCTGTGCACAGGCCAAGGTATGTATTCGCAATATACATACTGTCGACAATCACTTAAGTACACAGGCCCCATTACTGTACACACAACCGCAGAATGCCCAGGTCATGTCTAGCAGTCTGATATCTGACTGGCTTGTTATCAGGTATGATGTCAATAAATAATGGTGTACAAAACATTTTACTATCAAATTACTGAAAATCAAAAGACTGAATCCCAAAAAGACTGAAAATTCAAAATGTTGAATGATGGAATTTGCCCCTTCTCCACTTGTTGTGCAATCTTGGGGTTGGTATATATGTATTTAGCAGGGGGTGTGGGGGCACAGCCCCCCACATGAGGGGAGCAGGGGGGCTTGCCCTTTGCATTAAAAATGGATTCGATATTTTGAATTTGCTGTCTTTTTGGGATTCAGTTTTTTGATTTTCAGTCATTTGAGAGTAAACCATACAGAACATATGCACCTCTTACTGCATGCATATGTACAAAGGTTGACAGAAGTGTGGCTGGAGCCACAAGCACTGGGCCAATATAGGCATGTTGCTGTGATACCCTCATACATTTACTGTTGTAACAGGGTTTGTTGTGACATATGTCCTTTGAGGGATATGAAGTCAGTAACTCTCATTGCTGTCACCATGTACTGACTGCAATCCTCAGAATATGCTTCTGCAGTTCTAAGATAGGTGATCTGTGAGTAACACAAGAAACATAAGACTCCAAACACTGCCCAGTCTGCAGATAACCATACAGGTAGGAGTTTCCTCAAACACATAACACTGTCATGACAGTTATTGAATCATGTAGACCAGCCATATCCACACACACCCTGTTAAACCGACATTGCTACAAATGCAGAAGAGCAACACTTACATTCTGTAGTCATGTCTGGTACATCCCCCTCCTGTTTGTTGGCCTGTGTCCACAGTGTATGTCGTTAGAGGTAAATCTCAATACCATCTGTGATGCTGTTTGCCAAACACTGACATGAGGTCCTGCTCACAGTGAATGAAAAGGCCCAACACTCACATGATGTTCCTAGATATTGGAGTGTGTTTCCATGCAATTGGCTATGGGAATGTTACCAAAGCTGTTCCACATGCAATCAGCTAGAGGGGGACTGCAATTCATGCAGAGGCCATCAGCTGATCATGAGCATCACTTATAAAACACAAGCTGCTGCCTAAGCAAAGCAAGTGTATTTTTCCACATCCACCAGAGAGGGAGTGAGAGAGACAGACAGAGACAAAGTAAGACAGAGAGGGGGTGGGAGAGTAAAACGTAAGCATGTTTGTGTCACACACTTACCAGTAGGGTGTTTCAGATCCCTGACTGACTATGTATTGCTATCACATGTCTATACAGTTCTTGAATGTGCCACAGAGCGTACATGTTGGGGAGCTGTCCAAAGGTATATCTGATGGAGAGTGACATCTGCAACAGTGATATAGAAGCAATAAGGTAGGTGTAGTACACGTGCCAGTCCACATGAACAGGTGTCAACTTCGATGCAGCCACACTCTCTCAGGGATTCAAACTCATTAACACAGTTGGCAGGGTCAGGAATAGACTTCCTAACTAGTTAGTTTTCTCTAATACAGTAATACACAGGTATGACATGCACCACAGGGGTTATCAGGATGATATATGAGCAAAGGGTATGTGAAGGTGTCTGACATCAGATAGCATGCTTCAGTAGGCCAATGGGAGGTGTAGTGAGTGTGAATGGAGTCAAAATCATTATACTCCACAAACACAGACACAGGGTGCCAGCGCTGACATGCATGGGTGCATTGCTTCATATGTGTGTAGTGGTTGACTTGCCAGAAGGCTGTACAAGGCTAGTTGAAGGGCATACCTTGGCTAGGGGTGTAGTGTCTGGATTTGCCCACACAGGATGGTATTGTATTCCCCATCCAGTCATCTGGGTTACTATTGTGGGTGGCCAGTGATGTGCAATGCTTGCCATGTATGTGTTCTATAGTCCATGACATGGACAGTGTCTGGGATGTGCACACATCCCACATGCATGTTTTATGACATGTGGAACTGTACCTGGGGTGTCTGGGCCACGTTGTGTACACAGATTGTCATCATCAGATGTGCCATTCCTGGGCTCATTGTGGTGGGAACTGGCAATGGACACCAGGTTGACCCTGAACCTACATTGACAGTATGATACAGGTACTCCCTGGTGTCAGTGGCATCTGTCCATACAGGGCATGTGTTTAAGGCATGGTATGTCCTTTGTGGATTACATTTGATGGCACTACAGTTGTTGCAGGCGTCCAGTGGGGAACATACTGAAGGAACATTGTCTGCAATTATGTGCCTATTGTAGTGATGGGACAGGGTGCCATACCCTCTGTAGTCCACTGCAATCACACCACGGTTACTATCTGTGGGCAATATGCAGGGAACTACCAACAAAGCGGTTGTTGCTTAGCCGAGTGTGCTTGTGTATGAGACAGGGGATGAGAGTGTTTTCTGGGTAATACAAGGGTTACCTAAATTGTTCATCAAGCCTTGATGTCACATGTAGGGGCATGGATTGTCAACCCCAGCCTCTCTGCTGTTTGACATCTGTTATCCTTTTAAGGTGGACATTGTGACATATAATAGGCCCACCATATAAGAAATTTACAATACCCAGTCCACAATGAGTCCTATTGCTACACACTCATAATCAACTCCACACAGGACATGAATGACAAACACAGACACACATACACACACTGAGTCTCACAGTTGCCATGTCTGTGATTGGAACTCCTACCTAACTAATACATCACACTACAGCATTACACAGTTATAGCACATGCCACA
Source organism: Protopterus annectens (assembly GCF_019279795.1). NCBI lineage: Eukaryota > Metazoa > Chordata > Ceratodontiformes > Protopteridae > Protopterus > Protopterus annectens. Next base: position 1,052,088,228 of record NC_056727.1, read on the forward strand.
GAGATTACTGGGCTCCTCCTTCCCCAGTGGTGTATTTCAAGGTGATTGACATCAGCAGGCTTGCCAAAGAAGGGCAATGGAAGTCGTATTGACTGTGAATGGCCTCAAAAGCATTGCTCCCTACACAGACAAGCAAACACATCCACACTTGCCATGTCTGGGAATATAGCCCCTACTGACCTAGTATATCATACTACAGCATTATGCTGTTATAGGACACACCACAAAGATTAATGGGCTATTTCTTCCCAAAGGTGTATTTCAAAGTGAATGACATCAGCAGGCTTGCCAAAGAAGGGGAATGGAGGTTGAAGTGAATGTGCATGGCCTCAAAAGCATTGCTCCCTACACAAACAAACAAACACACATACACATACACACTTGCCATGTCTGGGAATAGAACCCCTACCATAGTAGTATATCACACTGCAGCATTATGCTGTTATAGGATGCACCACAGAGATGACTGGGCTACTTCTTCCCCAAAGGTGCATTTGAAAATGAATGACATCAGCAACCTTGCCAAGGTTTGGCAATGGAAGGTGTAGTTCATAGGTTCATGGGGTCATACACTGATGATAGGCTATTGACCCTCAGCAAATACATGCCTAGATAGGACATTTCTCTGGCTATGATTTCCCACAATATATACTTCCCTGCACCCCTGTCTAGCAGGGCAGCTGACATGATCCCCGGGGTTAATGTCCTATCTTCCATCCAATCGTCCAGGTTCCTTTTGAAGAGGGCCAAAGGGGAACTCTGCTTGACATGTGTGGGCAGTCTATGCCAGAGTTTGGAGAGTTTCTGGGTTAGGAACACATCCCTCCTGCATGTATTGTTCATTGTGATGACAGGATTTGGATTCCCTGGAGCATGTGGCTGTGAGGGTTTGGAATTCTCTAAGTGCAGCGTGTCCAACAGCTATGGATTTGACATGACATGTTATGTTAAGCAGAGATCACTTCTGACAGCACAATACATGACAGAGTATTGCTGGCTGATTTTCAGTCGGTCAGCATAGGGCATCTGGTTTAGGCCTGTGGTCATTTTGTGAGGTATGTCTGCAGCCTCTCTACTTGTTGCAGATGTCTTGTGAGGTATATATGTAACAGGCCATTGTAGTTTGTACTGGGTTTACTGAGAGATGCCTACAGTGGGACAATGGGCTCCTTTTCCTGGATGTAAAGCCCTTAGTGGGAGGAGTGACAATAAGTGGGTTTCCTGACTGTTGTGGCAATGTGGTTATCAAAGGTGAGACCACTGTCCACCTGTGTCCCTAAGTCTGTTATCACATTTTAGGTGTTTAGTGTACTGCCACCTATGTGGTACTTCACAGGTACATGTCCCTTTCCAATGGGGATAGCTATATATTTATTGGCATTGATCTTGAGGCCATGGCTCAGGCACCAAGCATGCCTTTCTGTAAGGCCCTTCTGTAGACTATCCACATCATGTGGGGATTCAATATTGGCTCCCAGTGTGCAGTCATCTGTGACCTTTGTTTGCCGGTTTCCCTTACTGTTGGACTGTACTTCAGAGCAGTAGATGCCGAACAAGGGCGGTGTCAGGACTGAACCCTAAGGTACTCCAACTGTCACTTGTCTGGGGCTTGGGTTGGTGTCACCTACATTTACAGTGTGGGTTGTGTCAGTACAGAAGTTGGCAGCCCATCAGGTGACATTGGGATTAATGGCCAGCATGATACATTTATCTATGATTCCAGACTGGGGGATGGTTTCAAAGGGCTTGGTGAGGTCCAGATAGGCTGTGTGAACCACCTTACTCTCATCCATAGCTCTGGAGATGGATTCACAGTTGTCATTCAGGTTGAGGTGACATGAATGGCCCTTCACAAACCAAATCTGGTTCAGGTCCAGTGTTTGCAGGTTGCCAAAGCCTTTGTTTTAATTTCCATGATAATACATCCCATGGCCTTGCAGGGCAGGTACATCATTCTTTTGGGGCTATAGTTCCCAGAATCCAAGGTGGATCCCCCCTCGTGGACTGGGATAACTGTAGCTGTGCGCCACACATTGGGCATGGAGCCTGAGGTGTGACTATGATTAGACATAGCACATAGGTGAGGTGCAAGTGCAGTTTGTAGCTCATGTAGTACACATCCTGGGATGTTGACTGGTCCCATGGCTGCTGTTTTTACCTATGTGGCTGTTATTACTGGCATATGGCAATCTATCCATGTTGAGATGGGCCCTGTGGTGGTTGGGAGGGGGCTGCAGATGGCACTGAATCAATCTGCCAGGATATTAGCAATATCCATGTGGGGAGTAGATTTAGTACCATCTTGTTGTTGCCCACAGCAGTTCTGAGCATTGCCATTTAGATTCCTCACATAGCTATGGAACGGCTTGCAGTTGCCTTTGGCATCTGTGGCTATATTATGTTTGTAACTAGCTTTGTTGGATGTTATGAGGGGTCTCTGCTTTCTACTGTAGCTGGTAAGGGAGTATTTTGCATTCTGGAAAGTCCCCCATTTCTGCAAGAGTTTCCACCTTTTGTTGTACAGCATGTTTATGGCAGGGGGCCACCACATTGGCATCCTTTTCTTGGATGGGGAGCATCTTGGTTCACTATTGGATGGCATGATCCATGCACGAGTGGATGTGCTTGTATGGTGCCTTCATGTATGATTCAGCAGTTGTCCTTTCAGTTCCCTTCTGCATGGGTGTCATGATGTTAGTCATCATGTCTGATGTGTAGCATGACATTGGCTTTAGAGATTATAATTAGCTAATTACACTGAAGAAGGCTGTTTAGCCAAAACCGGTTTGTTATTTTCATTGCAGGACATTTTTGTTCTGTAATTTACATATTTTTAATAATAAAATGATTCTGACTGCTTATGCTGGCCTCTTGCATTTGATTTACATTGATTTGGCCAAGCATACCATACTTGCACGGAGTTCTGTTTGTTCACTTGATTAGCTCATGGGCATAACTGACCACAAATGGGGTGGACATAGGTGTGGAGCACTGATGTACCATGTTGGTAATGACCAGGTCTAGGATATTTGAGCCCCTGGTGGGACTATGGGTTACATGATCCATTGGGAATTATGACTTCCAAGAACCATTGGGCACACGTGTTGGTACATAAGTAGTTTTCCCAGTTAATGGCAGGATAGTGTAACACACCCAGTATTAGGGTGTTTGTTTGTATCATGATATTTCACAGTATGTTTCAAAGGCTGTAGTGGGTATCATGGTGGTTGATATGTAGCAAGCTATATAATTTGGAATGCAGTCTAACCTACTGTTAGTTGCACCAGGGGTATTTCAGGCACATTCTGTTGGGCAAGTAGCCTGGTGGTGTGAATGTCCTTGGTTAATATGGACACTCCTCCACCTTTATTGTTTTGGTCCTGGTTTGGTGGCCAACAGGTGGGGTGAGAGCTGTACCTGATATTGCAGAGATGCTCTCTGTAGCCTTGGATCAGGTCTCTGTTACTGCACAGTTATCAATGTTCTCCATTTGTAGGTGTGCGTAGTAACTGTGAATGACCAAAAAATTGCTCCCTACACACACACACACGCACACACACACACACACACACACACACACACACACACACACACACACACACACACACACACACAGACTTTCACAGTTACCATCTCTGGGTATAGTACTCCTACCTAACAAGTTTATCACACTACAGAATTATGCAGTTATAGGACATGCCACGGAGATTACTAGGCTACTCCTTCCCCATTCCCAAAAGGTGTATTTCAAAGTGAATGACATCAGCAGGCTTGCCAAAGAAGGACAGTGGAGGTTGTAGCAACTGTGAATGGCCTCAAAGGCATTGCTCCCTACACAGACAAACAAGCACACACATTTTTCATGTCTGGGAATAGAACTCTTAACTAACTAATTTATCACACTATAGCATGATGCAGTTATATGATGCACCACGGAGGTTACTGGGTTACTCTTTCCCCAAAGGTGCATTTCAAAGTGAATGACATCAGCAGTCTTGCCAATGAAGGGCACTGGAGATTGTAGTGACTATGAATTGCCTCAAAAGGATTTGTCCCTACAGAGACAAACAAACACACAAACATCCACACTTGCCATGTCTGAGAACAGAACTCCTACCTAACTAATTTATCACACTACAGCATTACACAGTTATGGGACACATCAGAGATTACTGGGTTACTCTTTCCCCAAAAGTGCATTTTAAAGTAAATGACATCAGCAGGCTTGCCAGTGAAGGGCATTGGAGGTGATAGTGACTGTGAATTGCCCTCCTACCTAACTAGTTTATCACACTACAGCATTATGCAGTTATAGGATGTGCCACAGAGATTACTGGACTACTTGTTTCCCAAAGGTGTATTTCAAAGTGAATGGCATCAGCAGGCTTGCCAAAGAAGGATACTGTAGGTTGTAGTGACTGTGAATGGCCTCAAAAGTATTGCTCCCTACGCCCACAAACAAACATCCATACTTTCCATATCTGGAAATAAAACTCCTATCTAACTATGTTATCATACTACAGCCTTACACAGTTATAGGATGCACCATGGAGCTTATTGGGCTACTCTTTCCCCAAAGATGCATTTCAAAGTGAGTGATATCAGCAGGCTTGCCAAAGTAGGGCATCTAATATTGTAGTGAGTGTGACTGGCCTAAAAAGCATTGATCCTGACACAGATAAACACACACACAGTTGCCACATCTGGGATTAGAACTACTACCTGATTAGTACATCACACTACAGCATTACACAGTTATAGGATGCACCCCAGAGATTACTGGGCTACCCTTTCCCCAAAGGTGTATTTCAAAGTTAATGACATCAACATGCATGCCAAAGTAGGGCATTTGATATTGTAGTGAGTGTGAGTGGCCTAACAAGCATTGACCTCTACATAGACAAACACACACACAGTTGCCACATCAGGGATTAGAACTCCTACCTGAGTAGTACATCACACTACAGCATTACGCAGTCATAGGCTGCAACATGGAGATTAATGGGCTACTTTTTCCCCAAAGGTGTATTTCAAGGTGAAGAGATCAGCAGGCTTGCCATACTAAGGCAATGGAGAGTGCAGTGTGTGGACATGGGTCATAATCCATTCATCTAGAGGCAGACACACCACACTTAGGCACACACAGGTTTATATTCCACAGGTACATGTATACAACTGCTAGATAAGTACTAACTTGTACAGCCATGTTGCACAGTTAGCACTAGCACCACATACTCTATAATGCTGACGGATTCCAGAGGCATATGTCTATGGTGATTGACATTTGCACATCATGTGGCTTTAGCCAAGTGGATGTGTGCTGGGTGGGACAGGCCTCATTTGTCACTGTCACTCTCTTCCACACATTTTTGTATGTGTACTTTTGGCCTATTATAGTGTGTTGTTCTTGGATATATGTGTGTATTCCTATCCAATGTATGTGCAAAGCATGACCGGTGTGTACTGAGGAGTGTATGCACTAACATCTGCGACTATCAGATAAGTATGGTCCACTGTTGTTGCCAGACATTGGCTTCATTAAGTGTGTGAGCATGCCCAGTATGATCTTTCAGTAGTTTGTTGTCTGACATGGCCTTCATTTCTAAGTGTGGGCACATGCCCAGTATGACCTTCTGTATTGAATGTGTGAATCCATTTCAGGTAGATTGCACTCCAGTGCAGACTTTTGTGTTCTACACCTACAGGTAGCAAACTGTTTCTGCAGGATATCTGTAGATCAGTTGACAATATGGGGTCAAAATGGGCAAAGGATAGTGGGTTACTGTAGGTAATTGTGTCTGTGCTGCTTCTGCTACATGGTCCTGGTGTTAGCAGAGATATTCAGACATATGTACTGTTATACACTGTGTTGTTTTATGTTATCAAGTACTGTCAGGTAGACATATTTGCTTGCAGTGATGTCCTGGGGAACACAGGGTGAATGCAGCTGTGTCCAGTATTGTGGTCAGCAGCCTACATATTCTTGCACACTCATACCATTCTGGAGGGGAAGCTGCAGACACTTGCTGCTGGGTCTGTGTAAATGGTTCAGCAACTTGGTACAGGGGTGGTGGAGGATCTCATGCTTGTACATCCATCAATGTGACAGTATGGCCATAGCTTGCTGTGGCTATACCTCACAGCTGTACAGATTCACACAGGTTACCCAGAGGCATGGGGTCATAATTCTGTACATTACCCCTACACGTTATGGTTCACGAGCTGGTTTAAAGCCACCCATTCTTGTGTTTGCAGCCAGGGATAGTATGCGCACATGGCTGAGTTTCAGACTTCATCACTCCATGCTCCCACATCCCCTCTATTATTCTATCCTCTTTCATACATTATGTGAACATTCTCTGATATTCTCGCTATAGTTATCACCTCATCACAGCAGTAAATTGGTGTTGGTCCACAGTTCATGCAGTGGGACATGGTGGACATGTTACTGTGATTTGTCCACATGGCCTTGCATTTGGGTTCTGTGGACTGTGTTATGTTGTTATTTGGGAGTCCATGACATAACATACATTGGCAGTATGGGTGAGACACAGGCCTTTGGCAGTGGACTGTAGGACATTCGGTAGTGATGCAGGCCAGCTGTAGCAGGCCATTGCATTCTGTCAGTCCTACAGTCCCAGACTGCAATACACTATATTCCCCAGGGGTGACAGGGTAGGTGTGCAAGGTGTTCATGCCAATACTTTCTGTCACTATTGGTCCAGTGATGTGGATGCTGGCAGGGTGCTGCTTACAGCTAGGGACACACCTGCATGGGACATCTGCTCTGCATGCTGCATTCTTTCACTATTGCCATACACAGGTGGGGGTCATATTGCAATCATTCCCAAAAGCAGGGTTAAGGTCAGAGGGGTACCTGAGAGTGGTGGTGGGGTGAGCTGAGTGCATGTGTGCTATGGCCATTACTTGCATCTGACTCACAGATATGCATGGGGCATTCCACTTATGCTGGCTTGTGCAGGGACATCAGCTGTTTCTCAATACATCATTCATATGACCTTTGTGGTCTACCAGTGGTTGGCCAGATGACATCAGTATTCCCTACTACAAGCCCAGATAATGTGTTGCAAATCTGTATGTACAATTCCAAGGGTGTGTCCATTTGACAGTTACATATTATTCACTGTCTGTCTGGGGTACTTCCCCCTGTGTACTGCTTGTATATCTGGGCCGACAGTCATGCCATGTCCATCTTTCAGATGGTGACACATATTACTTCCAAATATTTACTATGGCTTACTGCTGGAATGTGTTATACTGGGAAGCATTGTATTTGCCTCTGCAGTTGCGAGAACTCGGCCCTGTCATCGGCAGTACTGGGCAATGGCCACCAGGGCAAACCTCACCATGCATACATACTGACCACTCTCACACAATATACAACACACACCGACCTAACACATGCAGACCTGCATATTGTACACATGCTGCAATCTATCCTGCTACCTTGGCCAGCTTAGGTAATCTGTGCTCCACTGTTATTATACCTACACATACATGTTACTGCATTTCTACATGGGATTGGGGGGGGGGGTCCCACCTGACTGTTACTACATTTCTACATAGGACTGGGGGGAACACCTGCTGTTACTATGTGTCTACATAGGTATGGGGGGGCACACCTGACTGTTACTACAGTTCTACATAGGACTGGGGGGCACACCTGACTGTTACTACATTTCTACATAGGATTGGGAGGGGCACACTTGACACTTGTACACATTTGCTATGACTGTACTTGCATGCCAGGTACTTCATTTCATTCTGTATTCTAACCTATCATGCTGACTAGAGGCATATCAGTGTACTACAGGTCTTAAGTTTGATTGACCTACATTTCAGTTTCTGACTTCTTTCCCTTCAGAAATAACATCCCACTGCCTGACCTGTTGAAGTCTGTCTGTGTAGGCCTGGAGGGGGAAGGTTACCCATAGCCATCAATCAGAGACTTTAGCACAGCCTTAGTTTGTGTTTGTCTACACCTGTCCTGCTAGCTGAGACTGTTGTTGGGTATGTAAGCCTCCCTGACTGGCATGTGTGTGTCATATGGATGCACTTGTAGCCCAGCACATTTCCTGTAGTGGGTTTCATCACCTTTTCTAGTACTGGCTACTATGGTGACACCAATATTTGTAACAGATCTCATGCTGCCACTATAGGTGTCTACTATCTGCTGGCATCCCATTCAGCCACCCAATTCCCTTGCCTGCTCACATCCATACCATAGATATAAGTAACAACACATACTATTCCATTTGGCAATTGGTAGGAAGAGTGACTTACCTTGTAGCTGTGCCAGTATTGAGGATGTTGCTGGAGGGCTGACTATGTCGGATGCACATAGTACACTCCCTATACATGGTTAAGCATGGGTAGTCTCATAAACATACTCAAAAACCTATCTCTTGATGCACTGGCTATACAATGGTTTCAATCCTACTTAAACAATAGACAACACGCAGTTCTGTGGGAGAACAACTTATCTCCCCATCTTCCCATTGCACTCGGTGTCCCCCAAGGTTCTATACTTGGACCTCTTCTATTTTCTATTTTCATCAATGACCTGCATACTGTAATTCCTCAAGCTTCCATAATACAATATGCAGATGACTCCACATTAATATGCTCAGCCCCAACTCCATCAGACCTTCAGTCTCTCACCCAAAAAGTGTTTAACATAGTTGAGGAATGGTTAGTACACCAGTGCCTCATCCTGAACCCCCAAAAAAAACAAACTCCTACTTTTTACTCCCACCAATAGGACCACACCACTACACTTTACTGTCACATCGAACAATGGAACCATCATATCCCCCGACTCTACCACAAAACTCCTAGGGGTACTAATTGACAATAACCTTAACTTTGATAGTCACATTAACAATACCATAAAAACAGTTAACAAAAAACTAGGCTCCCTCTATAGAATCAAATCCTTTCTTAACCCACTAGCAAGATCTACTATTGCCCAGACCCACTTAATCTCTACCCTCCTCTATGCCTCCCCTATATATACTAACCACTCAAAAAAACAACATGAACAAACTTGCTGTCTCCTATAACAATATTGCTAGATTTGCAACAGGCTCTATATTCCAAACCCATCACTGTATTAATTATGAACAACTAGGTTGGCTAGAGTTACCAAATCTACTTCTATTTAAACAATTAACATTTGCCTACAAAATCCTGTATCAGCCTAATAACACACCAATTCTTACCAACCTTATCACCCCCTACAGCAACCTTAGGACCCTACGCTCATCTAATAAAATACTAGTACAAATAGGCAAAACCTACAATAAGGCTGGAGACTCTCTGTTCTCTAATACCGTGGGTAAAACCTGGAACTCTCTCCCCAGTGACCTGACCTCCCTTTCTTCACTAACACAATTTAAAATCAGGCTTAAAATCTACCTCAAATCCCATTGGTTATGCACCTGTACGAACCCAGACTAACCTCTCATGTCATTTTTTCACAAAGATACCTGTCTTATTACTGTATATACTAACTGTCTAATGAAAACCATAAATATAACAGGCCTTAAAATTGATTAGGTTCTCTATCTATATCCAAAAATGTCTTTCAGACTATCTACTAAGTTAACAAAAGATACTTATCATAAGATTCTGCAATCAAATATGTTTTGAAGTGAACATATTTCCTTATATTCTACTCTACTCACAGCTATATGATCTTTCATGTATCAAATAGCTTAATTTTGTATTGTACTTGCACCTGTGAAATTTTGTTTTGTTTTATATATAATATTGTACTTTACTTTCGAGGAGCTTTTCTCCCCGGGTCTCTGCTGAAAATGGACATGTATCCAGCTGGACTAGCCCGGTCAACAAATGTAAAATAAAATAAATAAATAAATAAATAAATAGTGTCATGTTTGGCATCCCTTTTACTGTATGTGCGAGTCAGAGAGAGGTGTCATTCCATTGGTCCCTACTGTGTCAGTGTATGTGTTATGCGTTGCCTCTTTCCCCAAGGCCAGGGCATACTGGGCATGCCTCCTTCTACCTACTGGGGCAGGCTTAGGTTGTTCTTCCTTCAAGTCACTCTGTGCCTTTGCAGGCCTTGGCAATGGTGGGGGGCTGTGTGACCCTTCCCCATGATGTTCCTGCTGCAGCTGTTTCCGCAGGATCATATTGTGTAGCATGGCACATACAATGACAATTTGGGTACATGTAGCTGGTGAGTACCGCAAGGCTCCACCGGATGTGTCCAGGCACTGGAACTGCGACTTGAGTATCCCAAACACACACTTTATTATTATTATGGTCTGTGCGTGTACCTCATTATGGAGTTTTTGTTCAGGTGTGTGCGCATTTCTGATGGGTGTCATCAGCCACTGCTCCCGTGTGTAACCAGCACCCCCCACTAGGTGACCGTAAGGGACGTCCCCATTGGCAAATCTCTGGTACAGCTGTGTCAGATGCCAGATGTGGGAGCCATGATAGTTTTCAGGGCACCCAACACACACATTCATTATAATGCCCTGGGCTTCACATATGACCTGGCAGTTGATGGAGAGGAAGCCATTGCGGTTGATGTATACCCTACCCTGCTAACCGGGTGGTGCTTTGATGCATATATGCGTGCAATCTATAGTACCCACTACCTCAGGGTATTCTTCTATTTGGTGGGATTGAGGCATATTGCTGGCCAACACCTCATGGCTGTTGTGAAAATATACATGTTCACCGGCATGTGCTGACATGGCATCCAGGAACTGATGGAGTATCCTGGATGCTGATGCCTGTGAGATCCCCATGATATCACCAGTTGGCCTTTAGAAGGTACCTGTGGCTAGTATTCTTAGGCCTACACATACCTTGGTATCCACTGGGATAGGTTCCACTCTGTTAGTTCTGTGTGTCAGGCATGGCTGGCACAGCTGAACAATTTGCTGTAGGATGTCTCTGTCCACCCTATAGCACTCCACTATCTCCAGCTCATGTAGCCCCTGGTAGGTTACCCTGAGTCTGTACACTCTTCTCCATCTCCTCACTGTGGGTTGGTCGACAGCATTCTCATCCTCACCACCCTTAGCCTCTTCCAAATGTTGATGTATGATAGCTGCTGCAGCCCCTATCATTTTTTTGGTTTTGTAAGGGAAAATGTTCCCATCTGTGCACACCGTGGGAAAAAACAGAATGAAACATGTTTGAATAGTTTATAGTAGTATCCTGGGCTGGGCTGGGTTGCTGCCTGTGTAAATGGCTGATTCTGATACATTTCACCTGCCGGCTATGCTAGTTCTCCTTGATTGCCTTCCTACTGCTGTTTTCCCTTCCCATTTCCTTCCTGTTTAAGCCACGAGGTGTGCTGTGCATACCCAGTGGTTAGATGTGAAAAGAGCTGCTATTTTCTGGGTTTTTTTTTTTTTGTTTGTTTAAAATCTGGCGCACGGCGCACACACCCGTTTAGGCAATGTAAACACTGCTGCTAGGCAGCCTCAGACACACCACCCTTCCTTAGCTGTGTTTAGCTAAGGGAAAACACGGGCCACAGAGCTCCAATAAGCTTACAGCATGCATGACACTCCCCCTGATGAGGTCATCTACCTCCTAGTAACACCGATACCTATTGTGAGATTTCTGCAACTCATGTTAAAGCTATTACAGATAGACTGCAAGTTTTTTTGTTTGATATGTTAATAACAGGCATGATTTCTGTGACACTTTTTGAATACTTCAATATCGAGTAACCAGTGACTGCAATTATGTATGGCCTACCAAAAGTCCATAAAAACATGGAAAGTCCACCCATGCGACCTATAGTATCTAGTCAGGGGTGGGCGACAGAACCACTGTCAATATATGTTGAGAAAAACCTGCATCCTATACTTAAGGAATGTACTAATGTACTACTGTCTTATTGGACACTAAAGATTTTTTGAGAGACCTAAGTGTACATTTGGAGGGTATAGATGACCAATGTTGGCTTGTTACTCTCGACATAGAGTCCCTTTTTACAGTTATTCTCCATTCTTGGGGTATAGATAATGTAAGGGAACTACTCAATAGAAAAGGGATAGAAAGTACCAAAATTCGACTCATGTGTACCCTACTTGAGATCATCCTAGAAAATAATACCTTTGTATTTGGTGACAAGTTTTATATACAGAAGGTTGGTGTGGCTATGGGCACTGGCTGTGCCAATAGCTACGCCAACCTAGCACTTGTTCATTGGGAAACTGAGAATATTTTGACAGGCAACGTGTTTGCTAAGTCTATTATATGGTACAAGTGTTTTGTGGATGATATTTTTCTGTTGTGGCATGATAACAAAGATAATTTGCAGCAATTTTTAAATGTCATTAATACCATTACTCCCTTTTTGAATTTCACATACAAATACTCAAATAGAGAAATAGAGCTTTTAGATGTAAAGGTTACAAGATACACACTAAATTATGTTCATACCTCCATGTATAGGAAACCCATTAGAAAGAACAATGTCCTGCATAATAGTAGCATGCATCTTAAATACACTAAAACCAATGTGATCAAAGGACAGATAGTTAGATGCATGAGGCGATATAATGATGATGATAGTTTGTCTCAGGCACTTACCCTGTTAAAACATACATTTATTGAAAGAGGATATAAAGCCAGAGATATAGACAAACAAATTAAAGTGGCTTGGAATGAGAGAAGAGAGAGGTACAAGTCCTATTATGACAGGACGAGAATCAGCCAGGATAACTAAAGTAACTATGCCACCAGTACCACAGTAACCAGGAACCTAGAGAATGATGTATTACATATTCCATTAACATTTGCAAGTAATATCAGTGCAGTCTGTGATATAATTAAAAATAATTGGAGCATACTGTTAAATGTGGATGAACTAGAAGGTGTTATAGGGGCTACGCCATCTTTTACCTTTAAAAACAACATGCCATTAAAAAGACAGTTGTGCTACAAGAAGTTAGATGGAGACCACTATGCAAGGTCTGATAGGCTAGGTACCTTTCCATGTAGAAGGTGTACAGCCTGCCCCTTCATATTTGGAGGTGGACAGTATACACACCCAACTAAAAGTTCAGCATTGATACATGCTTTTATACAGACTGTCATAGTAAGAATGTTGTATATTTTGGTCTCTGTACAAAATGCCCAGCCTACTATGTAGGTAAAACTAATCGGTTGCTCAAAGATAGAGTCCTAGAACATGTAAGGGACATTAAAAATAAAAAAAGAGACAAGTGCATTAGTGATGCTTGCTATAAAGGAGGGAACCACACACACCTTCAAATTTCTAGTGTTACACATTATACAAGAAAATAAAAGAGGTGGGAACATGAACAATAAGACGGAAGCCTCAGAACAAGAATGGATAATTAGATTTCAGGCTGACAGACCACCTGGACTAAATAGTAAGGTTTCACTGAAACCTTTTCTCAGGAGCAGGGCTTTGAAATATTGATTATTATGTTCAGTCACATCTTTTAACACCTATACATATATTCTACAGTTTTAACACTATCTAACTTTTTTTACATTTTTACATGTTTTTTACATACATTTTTAGTCCACTATTTTTTGATTTGATTGTTTATATAGTGTATGTCTTTTTAATTTTTATTTCAAGATACTGTCAACTGATTGGATTTGACACAGATGTATCATTATTTAAACAAGAGCAGCAGCTACTGTAGTATGTCTGATGAAGCAGAGAGGACTCTGTGAAAGAGCTCATATGTTTTATATATTTTTACTATTTTTTATTAAAGTGTTGTTTTGCCGTGTGTATTCCAACGAGTTGGTGGCTTTTTTGGAACAATCCCTAAATAACACTGGGATGAAGGAACAACTGTAGGGATACTTTGCAGATATAATTTGCATAATGTTAGGAAGTGGAAAGAATAACAGACGTGGGGGTTCAGAAGCATGGGTGCCATGGAGTGTGTGAAGTCTGAAACCCTGATGTGTGCCCGTACTACCCCTGCCTGCAAACCCAGTAATGGGTGGCTCCAAATCTGCACATAAACCACAATGTCAAAGGGAACTGACCAGATAAATGAGCCCTGCCTCTGGGTAACCTGGGTGAATCTGTACAGTTGAGAGGTATGGCCACAGCAGAATATGGCCAATCTGTTATGTAGATAGATTTACAAGCAGTGGATCCTCAGCCACCACAGTACCAAGGTGCTGGACCATTTACACAGATCCATCAGCAAGTGTCTGCAGCTACCCATCCAGAATGGCATGAGTGTGCAAGAATATGTAGGCTACAGACAACAATACTGGACACAGCTTCATTCATCTTGTATTTCCCAGGAAATAAGTTAGAGTAAATAAGTATATCTGTCGGTAGTTGATGACATAATACATCACATTGTGAAACAGTACATGTCTGAATATCTCTGCTAACACCAACCATGTAACACAAGCAGTGCAGGCAGCAATAGTTACAGTATCCCATTATATTTCACCCATTGTGACTCCATATTGTCAGCCTATCTACAGATATCCTGCAGAAAGAAATTGCTAGCTGTAGGTGTAGAACACAAAATCCTGCACTGGAGTACAACCTACATGGAATGGATTCACACACTCAATACAGAAGGTCATACTGGGCATGCTGCTATACTTAGAGAAATGAAGCCCATGTCGCACAACAAAATACAGAAGATCATACTGGGCATGCTCCAACACTTAGAGAAATGAAGCCCATGTCTGACAACAACAGTGGACTATACATATCTGTCAGTCGCAGACGTCTGTGCACACACACCACATTGCACACCATTCATGCTTTGCACACACATTGGATAGGAATAGTCACAGATATTCAAGGCCAACACACTATAATAGGTCAAACATAAAACATAAACACACACACTGATGTGGGGAAGAAAGAGGTAGACAGTGACAAAGAGATTGCCATCATGAGGCCTTTCCCACCCACCACACATCCAATTGGCCAATATCACATGATGCGCCGATGGCAATCACTGTTGATATTTGCTTTTGGTAGACCTCAGCCCTATAGTGTCTGTGGTGCTTGTGATAACTGTGTAACATGATAGTACAAATCAGTATTCATCTAGTGTTTGTCTACCCAGTCCTGTCACATATAAAGTTGTGTATGACTGAGTGTTGTGTGTGTGTTTCCAGAATGGTTTAAGGCCCATTTGCACACACTGCACTTCCCATATAGCCATGTTAGCACTCATGCTGATGTCAATCACCTTGAAATAACCCTCTGGCAAATTCTCAGCTGCATGATCTGTCTGGTGCGTGCAATAACTGTGTAATGCTATAGTAACATGCTAGTTAGGCAGGAGTTCTAATCCCAGACATGGAAACTGTGTGTGTGTGTGTGTGTGTGTGTGTGTGTGTGTGTGTGTGTGTGTGTGTGTGTGTGTGTGTGTGTGTGCGTGTGTGTGTAGACAGTAATGATTTTGAGGCCATTCACAGTCCTCTTTGGACAAGGGCCAGCCCTTTAAGCTCTGTTCCATAAATGCAGAACAATGTAGTAGCAGTAACTACACAGGTATGGGTTTGAATCTCATCTGTGGCAAGTGTTTATGTGTGTAAATATGCATGTGTGTACCTCAAAGATTTTGGAACCATTTACAGCCAGTACACATCTCAGAGCCTGACTTTAGCAGTCCTGCAGCTATCATCCACCTTACAAGTACCTGTTGCCAACCCTAAACCATGTCAGGTGCATGTGGTAAATGTGTAGCATAATGGTCTGTAAAGATTGTTAGATAGAGGTTTGAACCTCACCCCTGGAAAATGTAAATGTGTGATTAGGGTAAAATTATTTTTGGGATCTCTCACCCACTACATCACCCAATGCCAGTATTTACAAGGGCTGGTGATGTTCCTCAGCTTATAAGTACCTTGGTACAGCATCCATTCAATAAGCTCTGTGGTGCATGCAATAACTGCGGTATACTCTAGTAGCAATATATAGTTAGGTAGGGGGTTGAATCTCACTACTGGCATGTGCGTCTGTGAAGATTAATGATTTTGAAGCCATTCACAATCACTACACCTCCCATTGCCTTACTTCAGCATTCCTGCTGATGTCATTCACCTTGAAATAATCCTTTGGCCATGTCTCAACGATATAAGCTCTGTGGCGCTTGTGATAACTGTGTAATACTGTAGTATAGCAAGCTAGTTAAGTAAAGGTTTTAATCTTGATCCTGTCAACTGTGACAATGTGTATGTTCCCCTGACTCTGTGTGTGTGTCTGCATTAACACCTGCTTTTGTTGACATTCACATGTTCTACACTTCCCTTATCCCTCCTTTAGCACTATTGAAGATGTCAGTTACCTTCAAAGATACCGTTGGAAAGCTCCTCAGCATGTAAGGTCCTTGGCACATGCAATAACTGCATAACACTGTAATAGCAATATATACATAGTCAGGTAGGGGTTTGAAATGCAGTACTGGTAAGCATGTGTTTGTGCATGTGTTATCAGTATTCTCTGTGGGTATTGGGGTGAGTGTGTACTGACAGGATCCATTGCAGTGTGGATTTTGCTACATCATTATATTGAGGACCTATATGTCCCATTGTCCACATTACAAGGCCAACAGTTTTCAAACATTGTACAATCCTCAGCCATAAATGTGTACTGCCATGTGCAATTACTATGTGACAGTATATATTAGTAAACAATATAGGCAACTGTTATAATACCCAGATACCACTCTCCACCCACAGATCATACAGAAACACACTTGGCTCTTACTTTCTTACACCCTTCCTTTCTTACTTTATCTCTGTCTCTGACTATGTCTCTGCCTCTCTCTCTCTCTTTCTCTCTCTCTCCCCCTCTCTGGTGGATGTGGAAAAGTATCTGTTTTACATAGGCAGCAGCTTGAGTTTTGTAAGAAGGGCTCATGATCAGCTGATGGCCTGTGCATGAATTGCAGTCCCCCACCACTTGCTAGTTGCATGTGGAACAGCTGTGGTAACATTTCTATAGCCAATTGCATTGAAACACACTCCTATAACTAAGCACTTCATGTGGGTGTTGCCCCTTTTCCTTCACTGTGAGCAGGACTTCATGTGGATGTTTGACAAACAGCATCACAGGGGTTAGTTGGAAATACCTCTTACAACATACACTGTGGAGACAGGCCAACAAACAGGAGGGGGATGTTTCAGACATGGGGACAGAATGTAAGTATTGCTGTTCTACATTTGAAATAATGTTGGTTTAACAGGGTTTGTATGGATATTGCTGTTCTGCATGATTTCAAGTCTGGCATGACGGTGTTATGTGGTTGAGGAAACTCTCACCTGTAGGGCTATCTGCAGACTGGCCAGACATTGGAGTCTTGCATGTGTTGTGTTACTCACACAATTCCTATCTTTACATATGCAGTAGAATACTCTGATGATTGCAGTCAGTACATGGTGACATCCATGTGAGTTACTGACTTCATATCCCTCAGAAGAGATATGTCACCATAAACCCTGTTACACCAGGAAATTTCTCAGTTTACCACAGCAATATGTCAATATGGCCATGTGTTTGTGCCTCCATACCACAAGTCTGTCACCCTTTGTCCATATGTCATGCAGTAAGAGGTGCCTATGTACAGTACATCATTATTTACTCACATCATACCTGATAACAAGCCAGTGACATATCAGACTGCTAGACATGTTATGTATACTAGGCATTATATTTGAGGACAAAACCTGGACATTCTGTTGTAGTGTGTACAGAAGTGAGGTCTGTGTACTTATGGTGATTGTTGACAGAGTGTGTATTGTGAATATGTTACTTGGCCAGTGTACAGACTGTGGTAGATGTCATTATTTTTGGTCCTGTTCTATCTGATGTTGCATGTTGCTCCAGTTTATGGTACCATATCAGCTTACATGTCTGTAGTGCCAGACTGACACATGTCCCATACCACAGTCAGGGATCAGACTACACTGTGTATTGGCCCAATATATGTAGGGTTACTGTGTGAGTGGCTCATATGAGGGTGGTTTTGTTCACACAGTCCATATACTCTAATATTACTTTGACTTACCATAATGTGACTGTGACTGTGTTCAGAATGGTTGTGGGTATGCACTTTCACACTGGTGTCTGTTATTCCATGCTGTTGCATGCCTGTAGTGCCTGCTATATTTGCAAGAACATGTGCATTCCCCCATAGGAAACTTGGGTCAGTGTTGTGGCAGTCTGCCTGTAGTTTGCACAGTGCTTTGTGACATGCCTAGCACCTCAGTGTATTTACCTAGTGTGATGTTATGTCCAGATATTTGTCAGATATACTGTTGCCTGGCCACCATAGCTGTTGTGTATATCTGACAAAGCAGTGCAATGCTGTAAATATGTATGTCACTATATAGTATGAAGTATGTGGATTTGGGACCTCTGGTCCTCTGGTTAATATGTGTTAGGTTAGACAGGAGTGCGTGAATGCATCACCTGTGTGAGCTTATCTATTCCAGTATTTTTGTGATATCCCCATTTACATGGCTGTAAACATCCATTTTGTCAGGCTTGGTCCTCACGTCTTGCACTAAGTAGTTCTGTGTATACCTCTGCACTGACCAGATTATGTCAGACTGTTCACATTTATTGGTCATATCTCTGCTGTATTCCGCAGGATCATTAGTGTGATTTGTGTGGTACTTCACTATGATGATCTTATGATATCTGTCAGTAACTGATGGTGTACTTGTCTGTATCAGAAGTGACTTCCCAAACAGCATGGCTATTAACACAACCCCTGTTAATGTAGTGACATTCAACATTTATACTTACAATACATACATGACATCCCCTTACACTAAGAGGTTGTGACTATTGTTGCTGAGGTATGACTCCAGTACATGATATGGGCATATGTTTACATAAATATATATATATATATATATATATATATATATATATATATATATATATATATATATATATTTATATATACATGTACACATATATGTATATATATATATATATATATATATATATATATATATATACATGTACACATATATGTATATACACACACACACACACACACACACATATATATATATATATATATATATATATATGTATATACACACACATATATATATATATATATATATATATATATATATATGCATATATATATATATATATCCATACATCTGCGACTCTTGTATTATTTAGTGCTTTTGTCTTCTTTAATATCAAGACTTCTTCAGAATGACATTTCATTAATACAAGCAACCATTTTAACATTGTTTAAATACATTACTTCAAGTAGTTCATTTAAATTAACACAACAGTTCCTATCCAATAATAATGTAATAACAATAGTTTTGTAAGGTGCTGTGTGCATCTGCATTATCATTAAAAAGGTAGATCAATTAACTAGGAGGAGTGCCATGTGAATCCTGTAGTGTCATGTGCAACACGTATACCAGGAACAGAAACTTGGAAAGAAGCCTGAGGTATTGTGTGCAAAATGGGGTCGTGTGCACAAAAAATAAAAAAATAAAAAATAATAACCTTTAATATCTTTATAAGACGCAGTCAGATCACATTTCTATACTTTCAGGTACTATATGACATACTTCTGTTGAAATCAAGTTAATTTACATTTCAATACTATCAATCTCCCAGGTCGTAATGAAAGCCTAAACATCAAATGTGCCTTAAAATGGTAAAGTAATTGAAAGTTTTGAAATGTGAGTTAACTTGATTTCATCAGAAGTATGTTATATGGGTCTTATAAAGATATTAAAGTTTTTTTTTTCTCTCTCTTCTTTTTGCACATGACCCCACTTTGGACACGATATTTCAGGCATCTTTCCAAGTTTCTTTTCCTGTTGTCCGTGCTGCACACGACCCTGGTATGCACACA
The DNA here is from genome assembly GCF_019279795.1 of Protopterus annectens. Taxonomy (NCBI): domain Eukaryota; kingdom Metazoa; phylum Chordata; order Ceratodontiformes; family Protopteridae; genus Protopterus; species Protopterus annectens. The sequence goes on from NC_056727.1 coordinate 1,052,108,117, forward strand.
ACACTACAGGATTCACATGGCACCCTCCTGGTTAATTGATCTACCTTTTTAATGATAATGAACATGCACACAGCACCTTGCAAGACTACTGTTGTTACATTATTATTGGATAGGATCTGTTGTGTTAATTTAAATAAACTAATTGAAGTAATGTATTTAAACAATGTTAAAATGGATGCTTGTATTAGTGAAACATGTCATTCTAAAGAAGTCTTGCCACAATACAAAGACAAGATGATCAGCTTTAATAATTGGCTCAATTACTGGTGTCTTTCTAGGGGGATCCAATGTCTGTCTGCTTGGGATGACATGCTGGACAAGCCACGCTGCTTCGCAAGAGACGGCTTGCACCTGTCACCCCTGGGCTTCCGGATATTGGCTAAGGCTCTTGCCACCCCCATAGTGCCTTTTTTAGGCAAGGCACAAAGGATAAACCCACCTCCTTAGTAAACAAAAAATGGAAAAAAACTAAGGATAATGTTGCTCAATGCCAGAAGTCTAAATCTCAAGATGCAGGCTCTCGAAGCCCTCCTCAGTATGGAGAACATCGATGTCTGTGCAGTAACTGAAACCTGGTTCAAGGCTCCCGAGAGCACCCCAGCTCTACCAGGTTATACCTCGTATCATGCATTTCAGCCCCAAAACTTGGGCCGAACCACAAAAGGAGGGAGAGTGTCCATATTCATCAAAGACACCCACACCTCCAGGTTAGTGGCAACGCACGAAGCATCGCAGACCATCCATGTGCAACTAACCGTAGGCAAAACTGCTATACAACTTGCAGCATGCTACAGACCACCCTCTCAATCTCAGGAATCCCATTCAGCCTTCCTGAAGACACTAGAGGATATAAATGTCTCACCAAATACACTGCTGAATCCTTCACAAATGCTTTCTACGGACACCTCCAAGAATGCATGGATCATGCAATCCCAAATAAAACCAAGACCCTCTCCACCAAAGGCAGGCATCCTGTCTGGTGGACCCCAGCCATAAACAAACTTTACAACAAGAGAAGGAAGCTACTACAAGTCAGAGCAAAATCCCATAAAGGGAAGGCATCTCTGACCAGCACTAGCAAAAAACTACGATCGCTCATAAAATCATCCAAGGCCAACTCTGAGAGAAAAATCGCTAAGGACACTAAAGATAACCACAAGGCCTTCTTCAGTTATGTTAGAAACCTGGGCGGAAATCCTCAGATATGCTCAGAGTTAGTTTATAACGACAAAAAATACACTGAACCCACAGATATCGCCAACATACTGGCAGACAGGTTCAGTGCAAATTTCTCCCCTCCCTCACCCCCTAAGGAAGAAATATTTATCCCAGCTGAATGTAACCTCCCTGACATCTCAGATGTCCAAGTGAGAGCCGCTCTCTGCAAAGCTAAAAATACAGCATCAATGGGACCTGACGGTGTCCAGGGTTGCGTGCTACATGAACTCCAAGAGGAGCTAAACCCGCACATAAGAATGCTGTTTAATCTTAGCCTTAATACAGGATATGTACCCGAACAGTGGCGCACAGCAACAGTGGTTCCACTCCACAAAGGTGGTACCTCTACAGACCCTGGAAATTACCACCCCATAAGCTTAACAAGCCTGGTCTGCAAAGTTATGGAAAGGATCATTATGGAACTCATAAACAGGGACATCGGGGACCTACAGACACTTGATCCTACCCAATTCGGCTTAGAAAAGGGCAGATCCTGCCTTTTAAACCTGGTTGACTTTTTTGAAACAGTCAGTAGAGCCATCGATGAGGGCAAAGCAGTTCATACAGCCTACCTGGACCTAGCAAAAGCCTTCGACACAATACCCCACTCGGGCATCATAGACAAGCTCATCAGCTTAAATGTAAACCCGTATGTCACAAGATGGGTTGCAAACTGGCTAAAGGACAGAACCCACAAGGTCAGAATTGTGGGAGCTATGTCAGATTCTAAGCCAGTCACAAGTGGTGTACAACAGGGCTCTGTCTTGGGACCCGTCCTGTTCGGCATTTATTTCTCAGATATACAAGCAAATATAGGAGGGTTGTGGCTGACAAAGTTCACAGATGACTGCAAACTGGGCGCCATAATCGATACACCAGCTGACACATGCATCCTGCAGAAAGGCCTTACAGAAACGGATGACTAGTGCCAGAGTCATGGCCTTAAACTAAATGCCAAAAAATGTATAGTCATCCCCTTTGGGAAAAACAAGGTACCCACAAATTACCACATAGGTGGTAATCCATTAAGTACTGAAAAAGTAATCAGAGACCTGGGGACCCAAGTTGACAGTGACCTCTCATTTGACACCCACGTCATCAAAGTGTTTAAGAAAACCTTCTACCTTGCCCACCTTATCATGAAGGGATTCACATCCAAATCAAAGGATGTCATTGTACCCCTATACTCCTCCCTTATCAGGCCCATGATTGAATACAAAGCCCCATTTGGTATATACCTCACCCGGCACCTGCAGCAGCTGGAGAGACCCCAAAAGTACCTCACCAAGAGGATCAAGGGTCTCCAACATATGTCATATGCTGCCAGACTAAAGAAACTCCAGCTCTATTCAGTTGCATACCGCCTGCTCAGAGGTGATTTGTGCCTGATGTACAAGGCCATGTCCAATCCGGTATTAATGGAAATGCTCCACCTCAAAAAATCCAAATCTATCAGAGCCATAAGAACTAAAGATCTAAACCTTAGCACAAATATGAACAGGGCATGCTGGAGGGACAGATTCATAACTCAGAGGCTTCCCACACTCTGGAACAGGATCCCAGTCCATGTTAGGCAGAGCCCCTCACTGACTCTTTTCAAGAGAAGTCTTGACGAGTGGATGGGAGATCATAGGTTTACCCCAGGGGTCATCTCTGTGTCACTACTAGACAGAGGCACATTAAAATAAATCTATTATGTGCACAACTGTATCATTCCATGGGGTGGCGAAAGCCACATACACTCTGGCTAGGCTTATAAATGCCCTAGGGCAGATAGCCTAGTACAAAACTATGAAACTATGAAACTATAAAGAAGACAAAAGTGTTAAATAATACAAGAGTTGCTGGTGTTTTCCTTTTAATTCTTTTTGCATGCTTTTGTGTCATGGAGTTGATTATACAAATACACACACACACACACACATATATATATATATATACATATATATATATATATATATATATATATATATATATATATATATATATATATATATATATATATATATATATATATATATATATATATATATATATATATATATATATATATATATATATATATATATATATATATATATATATATATATATATATATATATATATATATATATATATATAAATCAATATACATATATAAATAAATATATAATATAAATATATATATGTGCATGTACATGTATACATATATCTACACACACACACACACACACACACACACACACACACACACACACACACATATATATATATATGTATTGTTGTGTCTTTTGGCTTTTCCCATTTAGGGGTTGCCACAGCAGAACTCCAGTCTACTAATGACTGGCAGTAGATTTTTATGTGCTGAGTTGCCAGCCCTGACGCACAACCTTCAACGATGGTACGCTCATTCACACATGTCTCCAGACAGAAGACGCATCTTACTGTCAGGCGACAGTGCTACCGCAGCACTACCACGCGGCATATACACACACACACACACACACACACATACACACACACATATATATATATATATATATATATATATATGTGTGTGTGTGTGTGTGTGTGTATCCTTGTTATGTGTAGACATGACTGTTGTATATACCTTCCCAGATGTATCACACCATATTTATCTGATATGTGTATATTTAGATATAACAACATACTTGATTCAACACTAATTTCACTAACAAGCACTACAGAATTGTAGAATTCAAAGCAGTTGTTCACTATTATTCAGCATGTGTGCTGATGGATATATTAGAAAAAACAACAACCATCTTCACATCTGTCATGGCTTAGTTGTTAACTGTTGTGACTATAGTGTACAGGGTCCTGGGTTCAAGGCTGCTTATTTTGTTGCTATTCAGAACAAGGACTGTTGGATACAGAGTGGTTAAGGCAGTTTTGAGTAGCTTTAAGCAGGTTTACGTGGGTTTGCCCGACTGTAAGTGCTGCTAACGTATGGTTAAATGAAAAGCTGGCTTACACTATGTAGGCATCACTTCCCAGTGTGCAAATCTGCTTAGCATTTATATTGAAGCAATGCTTAAACTGTTATGTATGGCACAGACCTGTTAACCAGTGATCACATTCCAGTCTGATGAAATAGCACAGTAATGACATTGTAATAAGTGTATTCAATTCCATGTACATAACATGCTTCTATGTGCTGTTATTACAGTAGCAAGGGGTGTGAGTATACTGTCTGGGACACCTGAGTATATATGGCTAGTACAACAATCTTTTCCTTTTGTATGTATTTCATACATGGGTAGTATCCCAGGTTATATGCAGTCACAATCGCATGTGCTGTATTATTATGCTACTACTGTTAACACTGCTTTCCCAAGTAAGAGTAGATTGCAGATTGTAGTACGGGAACCATACACCCCTGCATGCAAAGCTGGACTTGGAGTACTGACTACAATGTTGTTGGTGTGTGAGCTGTGTGTTATTAAGTACTTGCTACTGATTATTGATCTGATATGTGGATATTACCTGTAGACTACTATGTGTATAGGACATGCAATTGAGGGGTGCTCTCATGTAGTAATGTCATACCTATCAGTGTCAGACATCTATCTGTCAAAACATTCATCCTAATGTATAACCTGTTGGCTAGTTGTTTTCTGTCTGCCCTCTGTACAGATGTGCAGATGTCAGGTATCCATCTTGGCTGCTTACAAGCAATCTATGCTTGACTGACACTGACATGTCTGCCCAGCTGTGTTATGAATGCCACAGCTAGGAAACCCACCCTGTATGCACCACATGCCATGGATACCTCAACTTGGCTACCACAGTCAGCAGAACATGCTTGGGTACAAGTCTCCAACCCAGACATTGGCCATGGTATGTAATATATGTTGCATACATGTCAGTTGGAGCGCCTCACTGGCCCTCTGCAAGAGACAAACAGAAGATTGGATGTTGCATTTAACTGTCACCCTGAGGGTCACTCACACGGCATCAGTTGACAGATGGCCTACTGACAAATGTTAGGTGGCATGATACCACTGTACCCACATCCCCTACTCTTCTCATCTCTCCATGGGCAATATCCTGGTGCACACCTAAGAACACCTGCACCTATGGACCCCAGTACTGATAAATGTGTCAGTTTGCATTGCTGTGGATAACAGTGTCTCTGTGTTTGTAAATCTGCAGTTGATAATACCCTGAGGACCTTTTCACACACTACACCCCAATTGCCATAGTTAGTAATGGCTGCTACTGTAATGGACATCAAATGTACCATGTTACACTCTTCACCCTATGGGCTACCTGGAGCTTGCAGTACCAACACAACACTGTTGTACAAATGGGGAGATAGGCATGGGTTACCCTATGAGTCCTGGAAAGTGTGTGTTTGTGTGCAAGTGTGTATATTTGTAGGATACAGCATTCTGAGGCCACATTCTCCAAATGCAATACATCTGGCCATACAGTATAAGGCATAGTGATGTTGCTGACATTAGGAGAGCCATGACAAACCATCACCCTACTATCCCTGTGGCATGTGCAATAAATGCATATCCCTATAGTAGCACTGATGAGATAGACAAGGGGTTGTATTGCAGTCCTGGTCAATGTGTGATTGTGGGTATGTCAGATTATTATCATGGGTTTCAGTGAGCAAAATATCCAATATGGGGTGTGGGTGCTGGGTATACTGTCTTTACATTATGGTACCCACAGTACATGTCCCAAGGTCCACTGTATGAGGACCACTGTCACCATCAACCATACAGGTAACAGATTACACTATCCAGCCCAATGATGCATGTGCTGTGTGCAAATTATCTGTAACCGAATGGACTCAATGACAAGGTCATTAGCACTGATAAACTCATGTCGCTCAGATGTGTCTATGACTGTTATGTGTTTGTCAATGTGTATATGACAATATGTTATACTATGTATTGTTCATTAACACCCAGTACATCCCCCATTACCATACTGTACAATGCCTGGTGATGTTCCTTACTTAACAAGAGACTCGGGGCACACCTCATCCTAAAAGCTGTGTGGTGTATGCAATTAAGGCCAAACACATTAGTAGCAATAAGTACCTAGGTATGGGTTCTACGCTCAGTGTTGCCAAGTAAATGTGTGTGCATGTGAAGGGCTCTACTTCAGTTTGCAGAAAATACATGTCCTAGGAGGTCATCTATCTGAGAACTGACTGGCAAATGTTAACATTTTAAAGGAATCATGTCATGGAAATTCATTCCATCAAAACTAGTAGTAGATGTTTGAATGCCCTTTTCCCCACTGTATAGCTGTACAGTGATACTGGAGTTGGTATATATAGTTGGTTGTCGATATTGTGGACATAGCCACCCTCATTGGGGATATTGTTGTGTGTATCCCCCCACTTAGTCTGCTGTAACATTGTACAGTTTATGTTAACAGGTTAAGTAGTTGTCACTAACACTATGTGCAGCTCTGCACCACCCCACACCATCCAAAGTGTAGAGCTGTGCCACCCACACCAGCATACATATGTTTACCAGTGCCGGGATTGCACTACATTGGGGAAGGGGACATACACCCTGTCAGTACCATCGCCAATGACATTAAAGTAGCAGACTGATTATTCATTGATGTGATGTTTTGCCTATTTTGTCTTGGTGGAATTACATTGGCTAAAATGGGTTCACTGCAAAATTAAGTACATCCATGTGTACAATATTCTCTGCATATTACATCAACACCAAAGCCTGTGTGTGTGTGTGTGTGTGTGTGTGTGTGTGTGTGTGTGTGTGTGTGTGTGTGTGTGTGTGTGTGTGTGTGTGTGTGTGTGTGTGTGTGTGTGTGTGTGTGTGTGTGTGTGTGTGTGTGTTATACACAAACATGTGGTGTGTGCCACCCAGTACACTTACCATTGTCCACTGTAGAATGGCTGCTGACATAAGCCACCATGCACTCACCTGTTTACACCTCTCAGACCTATCAGCCATGTGGCACATGCAGTAACTGTTATACAGACCGTTTACTTGGGTTCAGCTGTACCCAGGATATGACACAATCAATATGTCACCACAGTGCCATAATCCTTGTAGGAAACAACAGCAGACCAACATCCTGCTGACACATAGACACCTACAACACAAACTGAATACATTATGGAGACCACAATCAGTCAGTGTTAATAACAGCTATAATGCATCATGGCTGGACAGCTACACACCCTGAAATGTAAGCATTAATCTTTAGTGCTAAAAACATGTTACACAGCATTACATTGGTACACCTTAGTACATTCACCATGTGCATCAGAACCATATTAGCCTGTCCCTGCATCAACGGTATGGATGACAGGGATGTGGCACAGGTATCATCATATACACATGGTGTGTTCTTGATTTGTCAGAGACCTAGGCTGAGCCATTTGGTTGACACCATGTGTGTGTGTTAGGGGGTTTCATTATTAAACACAAAATAGTCCAGTAAATCCAGGTGAATACCTCATCCAATATGACCATAAAATTGTGATATAACAAAAACAGGTGATGCAAAGCAAATAGCAGGCAAACCAATTTTATTCAAAAGTGAGCACTTTCGCAGTAATCACTACTGGTTCATCAGACATTTAAACACACTAAAAACCTCCGTTTTATATGCTAAAACCTGTCATGTGATTAATTAATAAATGATGAAACACTAATTCTTAAAGACATATATAGCATTACTACAAATAGATGAAAATAAATAACATAAGATGTAATTATATACACAGCTGAACATACCTCTAATACATTCATGCACATATGATAGAATACCATAAAAACTGTGTCAAAGAATAAACATGCAACTATGTATAACTCTAAAACATTTATGTATCGATACCTGTATAATGCATTCATTTTTCTGAGTCTTCTCATTTTAAGTATAGGTTGAATAGGAACTATATAATTAAGGCCCTTCCCAAATTCACCCTTAATTTAATGATCCATTTTGTTTCCATTGCTTCTGTCATGTTTCTTATATCACCCATTCTGATACTTGGGTGTGTTCTTGCCAATAATAAGAAATGTAAACTTATGTAAAGACCCCATCTGGGAAGTATGTTTAGCTAAAGCATTGGTTAGTACATTATTCTGTATATCATAGAGATGCTATCTTATTCTGAACCTAAACATTCTGTCTGTTTTACCTACATAAAATGTGCTACATAGCTGACATACAGCTAAATATATTATATGTTCAGAATTACAATTGCCATTAACCTTAAAAACAAATGTTTTCACTAAATCAGGGTGATTAAACATCCTTCTGAATTAATATAAATACATTGGTTACGTTTACCACACGGACTGGTGTAAAACTTATCTACTTGCATTGTTCTATTCTTATCAGGATAACATAACATTTTATTCGTATTATGCATATTTTTAAACTGAAATTTGAGGCCGGGACCTACAGTCTCTCTCACTATTGGATCCATCATTAAAATAGACCAATATTTTCTATACACCCCTAAAATGGGCTTGACATTGTTATTATATTTAATAAGTACTCTGAGTTTACCTTCATTTGAATCATTTCCTTTACTACATTTCTCATTTTGTGTACTCTGTTCAAAAAAATAAGGTTGAGCTGAAGTCATTCTTAAAATCCTAACTGAATCAATAATATTAGAAATATTCATGTGATTATAGCCTCTTTTAACTAGTTTACTGTCTAAACCCTGCAATTCTGCATTAAAAGCTGCTGGACTGGTGTTTAATCTTGATGCCCTCATACTCTGACCTTTAATAAAGTTATCAAATACATACTGAGGGTGGAAAACTGGTCTTATGTAGCATCATATTCTTATAACATTCTTTTCTATATGTACTAGTAATAACCTTATTTTCATTATCAATTGTTATTAATACATCTAAAAAATGTATCGATTCCCTTGCATAATTCATAGTAAACCTTAAAAAAATAGTTGAAGTGTTTAAATATTCAATTCTTCTTCATTACCTTACCATAAAAGGAAAACATCATTTGCAAATCTTAGATATAACTTGACTTGAGTTCCGTATGGACCTTATAATATATGTTTCCTTTCACATATGGCCCTAACCAGGTTGGCTTAGCTATTGGCACATGAAGTGCCCATAGTTATGCCATCCTTTTGCCAATACACCTATTCATCAAAAACAAAAACAGTATGCTCTAATATAATTTGCATCACAAATGTGTATAAATCCATAGTTCTACCATCTAATTCTGCTGTCATCTGCAGGAAGGCTCTTAACATCTCAATACCCTGTACATTCGAAATTTTAGTGAACAAGGATTGAACATCCATTGTGACCATCACGATTCATGTCAATAGTTTCCCTTTACAATACTTATATAAACCATTAACAAAATCTTTAGTATCTTTCTCTACAACATCATATGAATCCAAATATGGTCTAAATTTGTTCTCTAAAAATATAAAGAGTGGTTCAGTACTCCAGCCCCCTCCCGAAACAAAAGGTCTTCTGCATTTTCATGAACCTTTGGTAACCCTTGTATGATTGGTATCACTGGGTTTTGAACAGTAAAATATTGCAACAGGTTTGAATCTATTAGGCCTAATGTAAAGCACTCAGCTAAGGCACAATTTATACTATCTACCATCTTTTCTGCATCTAGCACATTTATTTTGCTATCTACATCTACATCATTTAAAAATTCACGCATTTTCATAGGTTCATAGGTTCATAGGTTCATAGGTTCATACTAGGCTATCTGGCCTAGGGCATTTATAAGCCTAGCCAGAGTGTGTTTAGCTTTCGCCACCCATTTTAAATTAATTTTGCTATGCCCTTTTTCGAGGTTAGTATGCTGTGCCTCTGTTTAACAGTGACACAGAAGTGATACCCTAGTTAAACCTACGATCTCCCATCCACTCATCAAGATTCCTCTTGAAGAGAGTCAATGAGGGACTCTGCCTAACCTGGACTGGGATTTTATTCCAGAGTGAAGGGAGCCTCTGGGTTATAAATCTGTCCCTCCAGCATGTCCTATTTATTTCAGTGCTGAGGTTCAAGTCTCTCGAGCGCATAGCTCGATGGGATTTGGATTTTCTGAGGTGCAGCATGTCCATTAATTCCGGGTTGGACATGGCTTTATACGTCAGGCACAGATCGCCTCTGAGCAGGCAGTATGCCACTAAGTAGAGCTGGAGTTTCTTTAACCGGGCAGCATATGGCATCTGTTTGAGCCCTTTGATCCTCTTGGTGAGGTACTTTTGGGGTCTTTCCAGTTGCTGCAGGTGTCTGGTAAGGTACATCCCAAAAGGGGCATTGTACTCAATTATGGGCCTGATGAGGGATGAGTAAAGAGGCACGATGACCTTCCCTGATCTTGATGTGAATCCCTTCATGATTAGGTGAGCTATATAAAATGTTCTTCTAACCCACTTTGGCCACATGGTTGTCAAATGAGAGATTGCTATCAACTTGGGGCCCCAGGTCTCTAACTACTTCTTCTGTACTTAATGGATTACCACCTATGTGGTAATTAGTGGGCACTTTGTTTTTGCCAGAGGGGATGACTATACACTTTTTGGCGTTTAGCTTGAGGCCATGGCTCTGGCACCAGTTGTCTGTTTCTATGAGGCCCTTTTGGAGGATGCTTGTGTCAGCTGGAGAGTCAATTATGGCGCCCAGTTTGCAGTCATCTGCGAACTTGGTCAGCCACAGTCCTTCTGTGTTGGCCTGTACCTCCGAGAAATATATACCGAACAAGAGAGGTCCCAGGACTGAGCCTTGTGGGATGCCACTTGTAACTGGTTTGGAGTCTGACATGGCTCCAGCAATTCTAACCATGTGGGTTCTGTCCTTGAGCCAGTTTGCAACCCATCTAGTGACATAGGGGTTTATATTTAAGCTGGTGAGCTTATCTATAATGCCCTAGTGGGGTATTGTATCGAAGGCTTTTGCAAGGTCCAGCTAGGCTGTGTGGACCACCTTCCCCTCGTCAATGGCCTTGGTGACTGTTTCAAAGAAATCAACCAGGTTTAAGAGGCAGGATCTGTCCTTAACAAAGCCGAACTGGGTAGGATCCAGTGTCTGTAGGTCCCCAATATCTTTATTTATGAGGTCCATGATGATCCTTTCAATAGCTTTGCAGACCAAGCTAGTCAGGTTTATAGGGCGATAGTTTCCAGGATCCATTGAGGCACCACCTTTGTGGAGTGGGACCACTGTTGCTGTACGCCACTCTTTGGGTACATATCCTGTAGTAAGGCTGAGATTGAACAGTAGTTTTATATTTGGGTTTAGCTCTTCTTGGAGTTCATGTAGGACGCAATCCGGGACACCGTCTGATCCCATTGATGCTGTGTTTTTTCCTTTGGAGAGGGCAGCTCTTACCTAAGCATCTGAGATGTCAGGGGGGGCAGCACTCTGCTGGGCTAGATATTTGTCATTTTGGTGGGGAGGGGGGGGAGAAGTTTGCACTGAACCTGTCAGCTAGGATGTTGGCAATGTCTGTGGGTTCGGTGTATTTTTTGTCATTTTGGACTAATTCTGAGCATATCTGGGAATTCCCACCCAGGTTCCTAACATAACTAAAGAAAGCCTTGTGATTATCCCTAGTGTCCTGTGCAATTTTTCTCTTGAAGCTGGCCTTAGATGATTTTATGTGTGCCCGTAGTTTTTTGCTAATACTGATCAGAGATGCCTTCCCTTTTTGGGATTTTGCTCTATCATGTAGTAGCTTCCTCCTTCTATTGTATAGTTTGTTTATGGCTGGGGTCCTGCCTTTGGAGGATTGGGTCTTGGTTTTATTTGGGATTGCATGATCCATGCATTCCTGAAGGTGTTCATAGAATGCGTTTATAAAGGATTCTGCGGTATGGGCTGTATTTTCCACAGGCCCGGGGGCTTTAAAGAATTCCACCTTGGTTTTGAGGAGTGTGAAATTTGCTTTAGAGAAGTTTTTCACTGTGGTTTTCTGGGCAGTGGGTGGGGTCGGGATGTGAATATCCAGTGAGATTAGTTTATGGTCTGATCTTACCAGTGAGGAATACAGAAAATATACAAAAGAAGAACACCAACTGCTGCAAGTTGAATTTTTTAATTCTGGTACCTCGGCCTTCGCCTTCTCCTGGTACATAGGACAAACTACCAGGAGGGTCAAATCAAGGATTTTGGAACACCTAGGAGATATAAGGCACAGGAGATTAGAGAGTCCAGTAGGAAAACATTTTTTTGATAACCATGGGGGGGTTCCAGACGGTTTTGTATCCAGTGTTTTGGGCAGACCCAATGCATATGGTAATGAAGCTATTTTCCGGGATAAATTACTTTTGATGGAATCAAGGTTCATTCTCAATTTAAAAACATTGTTTCCTAATGGAATGAATATGGAGGTGTAATGTACTTTCCACATATTTCCCAAAATTAAGGAAAAGGAACTGCATGAAAGGGTCAAATTAAATTATAAATATGTATTTTCTTATAATAGTATTCATATTCATGTATATATTAATCAGAACAAGCATTTATGAATTGATTGTTATTTTTTCTCCAGCTAATATTTTGTACATTTTTTTGTAGTGGGGAAAAGATGCCAAACAAGTGTTGATAAAATAACAAATAAAAAAACAGCATATAGTGAGCCTAATTGTATAATTGGGGGATGGTGCACCAATAATTTAATTAAAGAATTTGTATAAAAATGGGTGGTGTGTTATGTAAATTGTATTCCAGGAGAAGGCGAAGGCCGAGGTACCAGAATTAAAAAATTCAACTTGCAGCAGTTGGTGTTCTTCTTTTGTATATTTTCTATATTTGATTTGTGAAGGAGTGGAGGAATTGTGTTTTTTGGATAACATGTCGGTGGACACCATCTCTGACACCCAGCTGGGTGCACCATCTTTACAGCCTGTGAATTTGGCATCCCTATGGAAAGAGAGGGAGGAGAAAATGGCTAATAATGACCCTTGGGAAAGTTCAAGCATCGATTTTTCTGAGAGGTATGTGGAGTTGGAAAGAGCTTTAATAAAAGAGGTTACAACATTCTATGATTTAAAACTGCTAGAGAAATATATCAAAACGAGCGTTACTCCAAGGGGTTTGAGAGTTGAACGTTTACCAGCCTTTGAATTTTCCGATGATGAATTGGATTTATCTGCTGAATGGAAGGACATTTCAGTTAAATGTACTTTGGGCTGGTTAGGAGTATTGGTCAAAAGAAATGAAAGAACATTAAACAAGACTCGTTCTTCCATCCTGCGTCTGCAGGATAAGCTGATTGAAGAAAGTTCTGTGACTGTATTCAACAAAAACATGGTTGAAATTAAAAATAGAGTATCCAAGATAGAAGCGGAGGTGATTTCCCGCAAAAAGAGAAAATATCTTCGTGACATTAAAGACCATGAAACAGGTAAGCTGTTTTCATGGCAATACAGCTTTAAGAGGAAGCGTGGCGCTTCCCGTGATGTCACCAGGGGCCCGAGATCCATCGGTGGCGGTGAAACCTCAGCGTCTTCGGCGGATGAATCTAGCAGCAGAAAGAGTGTGTCCTTTGAGAGTTTAAACACGGAACAAGAAGCCGGTATGGGAGCGAATAGTGCAGCAAGCGATTCAGACCAAACAGCGGTGCAGCAAAAGGGAAGAGGTCGTCGTTTTCAAACCAAGGGAAGGAGGAGGTGATAGCGCATCAAGTCTTAACAAGCAGGGAAATGACTTTATAGAGACTGTTTCTTCCATGGAGGAAGGGTTACAACAGGTTCATATGCAGGTTCCAGTGTCGGAAGGAAGCAGTTATTTTTTGGATAAAGTGGTTTCCTCACAGGACTTTGCATCAGTGTTTGGTGATGTTGTGGACATTTATGAAGGTGAGAATTACAATGTAGTAAATATCTCAGATTTATTTATCACTGAGAGTGCCAAACAAGTTTTATTTAAAGGCACCAAGTTTGTACCTGTTTGTTACCCATCCTTAGCTGATTTATCTTTGGAAATTAAGCAATTTTGTAGAAAACTGTATTTGAAGGATTTTTTTGGAGTTCAAACTTTGTTTGATAATAGATACAATGATGGTTCTAACAAAAATGTTACATTGCCTGATAATTTAAATAATGGTGGGGAAAATGTAACGAACTTAGAACTTTTTGATGAGTCCTTATTGAACCTAACATTGCATGAAAATGATTTGGTGGATATTTATGAGCATGATGATGTGTGTGATGTTGGGGGGTTACCTTTAACACTGGTTATGGAAGACTAACAGTTCCCAATTTACCTTGCAAAAGTGATTTTATGCCACCTAGAAAGAACATGGTTATTAATGTCTTTGACAAAACATTATTAAGATCTTTAGAAGAAGAATATATAAAGTTTTGTGATAAAAAGAGAAATTATAACTTGAAGAGAGATGAATGGAAAGCTTTATGGGATTTAAAGGACATGAATAACAAGTATGTATTCACTCAAGCAGACAAGGGAGGGAACTGGGTGGTTCTTTCTAGGGACAAATACAATTCCATGGCTCTGGAGCTATTAAATGACTCCAATACTTATTTGGAGTTACCCTTAAATCCAATGAAAGAATATAATATATTATTATTGGAATTATTGGAAAGGGGTGAAAGGCTCGGCTTTTTATCTTCAGGGGATGTCAGAAAGTTACATGTCAAAAATCCCAGAGTGGCTAGATTCTTTACTATCCCAAAAATACACAAAAACATCAGGAATCCACCCGGACGCCCCATAGTTTCGGGGAAGGGAAGTTACTTACAGAATGTAGGTATATTTTTGGATTCCTTACTAAAGGGTCACTTAGGAAGGGTACAATCTCATGTTAAAAATAGTGATGAGGTGTGTTTTAAGGTTAGTAATATAGCATGGGGCAAAGATTTCTACTGGGCGAGTGTAGACGTTAAATCTTTATACACTAGCATCAACAGGTTCCATGGTTTAAAAGCAGTGGAAAAAATGTTAGGTGACGGACCTAGAACATTTTTTATCATTAGTTTGTTGGACTTTTGTCTCACGCACAATTGCTTCGAGTTTGAGGGCAAGCATTTTTTGCAAAAAGAGGGTACAGCAATGGGGGCGGCATTTGCGCCCTCATATGCTATTTTATTTATGGCCCATTTTGAGAAAAGTTATATTTATCCCTCTCTTTTTTACAGAAGCAAGGTTGTTAAATATGTGAGGTTTATTGATGACCTCCTATTTTTGTGCAGAGGTGTACCCGAGGAATTTAGCAACTTTGTTTCGGAAATGAAGCAAAACAATTGGGGTTTGGATTTTACTTATATCATAGGGGGCAGAAGTATCCATTACTTGGATGTAGAAATTTATGTGTGCCATGGTGATAAAATTCAGTACAAACCTTATTATAAGAAGACTGCAGCTGAAAATTTTCTTCACGCCTCTAGTATGCATAGTGACTCTTTGATAAGTTCTTTGCCATTAGGTGAATTTAAGAGAATAGGTAGGCATATTTCAGAGAAAAATCTGATTCCTGAAGAATTTAATAAGGTGGAAGGAAAGTTGGTAGAGAGAGGATACTCTGTTATGAGTGTCAAGAAAGCTAGAAGGAGGGTGGAGAATGAGTTAGGTCTCACAAAAAAGTCCGGTAATAGGGTTAGATTTCGGGGTCTAGGGCACTCTGGGATTTTTGGAACAGACATTGAAAATCATGGTGGCATGAAGGATTTAAATGAAAAAATATTTTTTGTAACCAGATTTTCTCATTTTTCTAAAATATTGAAGGAATTAGTGGACAGATTTTGGCCCATTATTTATGAAGATGAGAGAATAGGAAAACTTTTTCCGTCAAGGGTGACCTTTTCATATAAGAGATATTTTAATCTCAGGGAAATCTTGAATTTCAGAAAAAATGGTAGATCGGGTGAAGATGATAGAAAAGGAACATTCAAGTGCGGAAAATGTAAGGTGTGTAAGTGGGTTAGGAACTTGGATGGTTTCAAAATTAATGGGGTCAGATATAATGCCACTGATTTTTATGATTGCAATTCAACAGGGGTTGTGTATATAATAGGATGTGGCTGTGAGAAACAAATTTGGTACATAGGACAAACTACCAGGAGGGTCAAATTAAGGATTTTGGAACACCTAGGAGATATAAGGCACAGGAGATTAGAGAGTCCAGTAGGAAAACATTTTTTTGATAACCATGGGGGGGTTCCAGACGGTTTTGTATTCAGTGTTTTGGGCAGACCCAATGCATATGGTAATGAAGCTATTTTCCGGGATAAATTACTTTTGATGGAATCAAGGTTCATTCTCAATTTAAAAACATTGTTTCCTAATGGAATGAATATGGAGGTGTAATGTACTTTCCACATATTTCCCAAAATTAAGGAAAAGGAACTGCATGAAAGGGTCAAATTAAATTATAAATATGTATTTTCTTATAATAGTATTCATATTCATGTATATATTAATCAGAACAAGCATTTATGAATTGATTGTTATTTATTCTCCAGCTAATATTTTGTACATTTTTATGTAGTGGGGAAAAGATGCCAAACAAGTGTTGATAAAATAACAAATAAAAAAACAGCATATAGTGAGCCTAATTGTATAATTGGGGGATGGTGCACCAATAATTTAATTAAAGAATTTGTATAAAAATGGGTGGTGTGTTATGTAAATTGTATTCCAGGAGAAGGCGAAGGCCGAGGTACCAGAATTAAAAAATTCAACTTGCAGCAGTTGGTGTTCTTCTTTTGTATATTTTCTATATTTGATTTGTGAAGGAGTGGAGGAATTGTGTTTTTTGGATAACAGTGAGGAATACACTTCTGGTCTGGAGCATAGAGTCCCCATTTTGGTGATGATCAGGTCCAGTATGTTTTTCCCCTCTTGTGGGAGTGGTAACAAGTTGTTCCATAGCATTTGAGTTTATAAATTCTCGGAACCTTTGGGCTAGGGTGTTGGAGCTAGAGTTATGCTCCCAGTCTATGTTTGGGTAGTTGAAGTCACCCAATATAATGGTGTTTGGAGAGACCTTCATATTTTCCAGTGTTCTCAGGAAGGCCGAGTGGGGTTCCTTGGTTTGGGAGGGTGGTCTGTAGCAGGCTATAAAGTGGAAGGCAGTTTTACCCACTGTTAGTTGCACATGGATCGTCTCTGATGCTTCGTGCTGTGCCACCAACCTGGAGGTGTGGGTATCTTTGACGAATATCGATACTCCCCCTCCTTTTGTGGTTCGGTCCAGGTTTTGGGGCCGAAAAGCATGGCATGAGGTATAACCTGGTAGTGCTGGGGTGCTCTCGGGAGCCTTGAACCAGGTTTCTGTTACTGCACAGATATCGAAGTTCTCCATGCTAAGGAGAGTTTTAAGTGCATGCATCTTGAGGTTTAGACTTCTGGCATTGAGTAGCATTACTCTTAGTTTCTTATCCCTTGTGATACCTTTAGAGATGGGTTTGTCTTTTGAGCCTTGCCTAAAAAAGGCACTATGGGGGTAGCAAGAGCCTTTGCCAATATCCGAAAGCCCAGGGGTGACAGGTGCAAGCCGTCCCTAGTGAAGCATCGTGGCTTGTCGAGCATGTCATCCCAGGCTGACAGGCATTGGATCCCCTTTGAATGACACCAATACTTAAGCCAATTGTTGAAATAGATCATCTTATCTTCATATTGTGGCATAATTCTTGGAGAGGGTAAGATGCTACTCAAGGTCAGGGTCATACCAGCCTGGGCTACATGCTCAGAGAGCTCCTCTATGTCTCTTTTCATATAGTCCAGGGAGGTACGTCTCAGGTCATTCACACCAGCATGGACAATGACTGAGTCATATTTGTACTTGCCTTGGAGTGACCTGAGTGCTTGTGTTATGTGGCGGATCCTAGCACCCGACAGGCAGCTCACCGTGACCTTCTCCTTGTTCAGCCTGGTGAGCGGGACGTCAGTGTGCCTGACGATAGAATCACCTATTACAAGTGTATCAGGTGTGTTGTTTAGCCTTAAGGGCTGTGACTGTTCGGCACACTGGCTTTGTGAGCTATGTGTTGCACATGTTTTGTTTTGGGGTAGCGGTTGCTTGGGTGTCTGCTTTGGAGGTCTCTGCTGCTTAGGCAGATTTTTATTTAGAGCCTCCGAGTATGTTTTTGTGTGTTTATGTGTTTGGTTTGCTGTCATGGTAGGTCTATGTGAGACTGGAATTGTAGTGAGTGTGGTTTCCTTCTCCTCCTGACTGGTTATGCCAGTACTGAGTTGAGAGAGCTTAGCCTCCAGTTTGGCTATATGGTTGCATCTCTCACATGTGTTGGAATTTATTGGGAGGAGGAGAGGGTTGTCTGTGTACATGAGGCAGTTGCAACATTGTCTCAAGATTCCCAGATTCACCAGCTGGACCAGAGAGGAGATTGACAACTGACCTTTGGACATGCTAGAATAGTATTGGGAATTCCTTTATAATTGAAAAAAGGGCCAATGGGGAACAAGGTACTCAAGGGGAGTTTGTGAGGGTGTAGTGCTTTTAATTTTTTAGTGCTGACTTAGTGAGCAAGTGCCAGGTAACTTAAATGCAATGTGTTACAGGTAACTTAAATGCAAAAATGACAAACAGTAACTTTCTTTCAAGTGAAACAAGGAAATAAGTACAGTAAGCAATGCAGATATCACTAGGGATCCACAGAAGTGCTGAAAAGCCACATTTTAGGTGAAATTAGCGTTTCAGGGAAATAAGCAAACAAGTATACAAACAAAGCTAGATTCAGCAGGACTGGATCTAGTCTATGCTACAGCAAACAAGGTGTACCAATTTCAGTAAGAAACAGTTCAAATATGCAGGAACTATATTTATTTTATTAAAATAATATATGTGGTCCATCACTACGATGGGTCTGCCTTTATCAGCCGGTCGAATACATAGAGACATATCTTTTTGCCAATTAAATAAAGCCATTCTCTCTTCCGATGTCATATTAAAAAAGTGACTTCTGTGAAATCTCACATCATTATAAAACAACTGATAAATATCATCAGTACATGCTTTCTCAAATGCTGTTAAAATAACATTGTTAGTAGGGACAAACGACCTCGGTTTAGAAAACACATCAAAACAAGTATTAGAACGACCATTTGAAATAGTATTAACGTCTGTTTCATAAATGCTTTTCCATGTCACTGACCTCAAAAAAGTTTTCAAGTCCAGTATCACATCTGTAATATCTGCATGCTGTGATGGTATAAATGTTAGTCCCTTGTTCAAAATTTGTAACTCATACTGCGAAAGTTGCTTATTTGCAATATTCCTCACAATCAAGTCTGGCTCTTCCACATCCTTTTTAGCATTTGATTCATGCCCAGATATTCTCCTTCTGATTTGCATTTGAGGCAATTCCTGCTCCTATCTCCCCCTTTGATTCTCCATGAATAATGTTATTGGAAAAGGATATGTGCAACCATTTCCTGTTTCATCATGCCTACTCTGTCTCCCTCTACTGGCGTCTTGTGTTGGATACACCATTAGACTGCCTGACATAACTAAATGTGTTCCGTTAGATTTTCTTCTGACATCTTTACCAATAGATGATTCAAACACCCGCCCCTGGACTACCGGGGCTACTGGTGATTGGTTATTCACTTCACGGGGTTCTTCTTCTACTGTTAAGTTAGTATCTCTTTGAGACACCACTACTGTCCCATTGGATATCGCTCCTTGAGTCTTACTGGGATTAATTGTGTTACTGGAATTGATTGTATTTTGCACCAGTTCTCTGTCAGACAAACCATCAGCAGTGAATCCTTGCTGCACCAGCTTCGGCCATGTAAACATATGTCCCTACTTAAAGCCCTTTTTGTCTCTCTGAATTTTCTTTTGTTTTGCAAAAGGAGCTTGTGTTCATAAATGCATAATGTATCAGTGATGTTACACAATTTAAGGTCTACTACATCTATAGGAAAGTGAGTGTACAAACGCTCTTCAATGTCATTAATATTTTTCAATAGACGTTGTTATTCTGGTGTAAAAAAGTCTACAATTAGCCTCATATATTTGAAACTTAAGTCATTATTCAATTTCTGCCATTCAGCTAAAGGGCTTAGATACGTACTACCATAAGTTGGCATTTTTGAAATCCGTAAGCCCCTTGGTATGATTTGAAACTTAGGTACGCTTCCATGTGAGATGTTTGCATTTGTAAATGATTCAACTTATATAAGCAGTTCTCTAGCTCTGTTAATGACTCCAGTAGGAGCTTACCATTTAGTTCATCAGTTCTTTCTTCTGTGGTGTCAGTATATGTTTCTATTTTCAACAACAGATTCGTAGTTCTATTAAAACAGTTTTTGATCCTTTCTTTATAAAAACTACTCACACTGGAGGAAGATTCGATTCTCATAGACAGTCTATGTTGCACCTCTGGCACACTGCCTTCTGTCATTGCTCCTGGAAAACTGGTACTTCACAAAATCACAAAACCCAAAATAGCCCAGTAAATTCAGGTGAATACCTCATTCAATACAACCATAAAATTGTGATATAACAAAAACAGGTGAGGCAATGCAAATACCAGGCAAACCAACAATTTTATTCAAACGTGAGTGCTTTCATGGTAATCACGACAGCTTCATCAGACATTTAAACACACTACAAAGCTCCGTTTTATATGCTAAAACCTGTAGTGATTAATTAATATATGATGAAACACTCATTCTTAAAGACATATATAGCATTACTACAAATAGATGAAAATAAATAGCATAAGATGTAATTATATACATGCCTCTAATACATTCATACA
The DNA here is from genome assembly GCF_019279795.1 of Protopterus annectens. NCBI lineage: Eukaryota > Metazoa > Chordata > Ceratodontiformes > Protopteridae > Protopterus > Protopterus annectens. Next base: position 1,052,129,044 of record NC_056727.1, read on the forward strand.
CATAAAGCAAAAGAAGAAGCCAAAAGGAGAAGGAATGCAAATAATCCAATATGAATGGTGGGGGGTGGTTATAATGGATACAATGGAATATGAAGGTAAAATGAATGATATTCTTATGGATGAAACTAAATATAAGGTAGTTTCTCGAAATGAGATTAATTTAGCATATAAAAAGATAGATATGATGTTACAGGATATGGTCATAGAAACAGTAATAGATGAAAAAATGTTTTCCTTTTTAAAGACCAACAAACCTAAAATACCAGTCATTTTCGGTATACCGAAATTTCACAAGAATTGTGAAGACCCTCCCTTCAGGCCGATAGTATCGGCAGAGGGGTCTAAAACTACACCCTTGGCTAGGTTTGTTGATGTCAAAACAAAACACATATGGAAAAACAAAAGGGCCATTTTAAGAGACTCTTGGGGCTTATTAAGAGCATTAGTCCCTGAGTTGTTTGATAAGGATATACTATTTGTGACCATTGACGTTGTGGACTTATTTGGGTCTATACCATATGAAGAAGGAATTAGAATGTTTGAGGATGAAGTATATGGTGATAAAAATTTGACATTTGAGGACAAAGTAGTGTGCACAGGCTTGATGGACCTAATATTAAGAAACAACTTTTTGGTCCATAATGGAGAGTTTTTTCAACAAACCCAAGGAGTGGCAATGGGAGCAGCCTGTGCACCTACTTTTGCCAACTTAGTCCTCGCTAACTGGGAAGATAAATTCATTTTTCCTTCTTGTTATTTACAATATTGTAAACTGTATAAAAGGTTTTTAGATGATATAATAATTTTTTGGACTGGGGGCCATGAAAAATTAAATGATTTTATTAAATACATAGGGGATACAACAAATTTCCTCAAATTCACATATGCTACATCTAGTAATAGTATTGCCTATTTGGATATTGAAATTATAAAAACTACCAATTCCTTTGAGACTAGGGTATACAGGAAGGACACATATGTTAATTAATTCCTTCACTTTGATAGTGGGCATCCAATTCATTGTAAGAGAAACTTGGTGAAGGGACAATTTGTCAGAGGGTCAAGGACAGGGGCCCCAACCACAGCAAGTTATCTTATCCTGATATTTTGTCACATCTGTAAAACCAACAAAAGCTAGTACAGCAGTCTTGCATACTTAATAAACTATGAGTGTAATAACTCTTATTTATATCTCCTTTAAAATTCAAAGATATTTCTGGTTGTAGTAACAGTGTTTTGTCAGGCATCAGAATTCCATTAAATATTTTACTACTGACATAGTGCTCCTGGCTTAGTTAAACCCTGCTGTTGGACAGTTTCTCCACTAAAACTAACTAACATAGCCAGCTTTTAGTCCCTGCAAAACCATGGCTGCAGGGGCCCATAATCATCTTTGTCTGTGTGGGGCCCCACCTGCTGATTGGGGAAAATGAGGAATGAAAAATGCATTAATTTCCTAATTATGCTCTTTAACATGAACGGGCTGTGATATGACCCTGTTAGGATGAAATGATAATGAACATGAACAATGTAAGCACTAGAGGGATCAGTAGCCCAGAGTGACTTACCTCAGTGCAAACTTTGGATTTTAAGAAGAGCTGATGCTTCCGATCATCAGGGATAGTTTCTCTTTCAGGTAGTTTTATAACTAATACCAGAACACCAGATAATATAACTCAATTTCTTTGCTTAAGAATTTAGTACAATCCCAAAATAATAGAATAAATGCTCAGAATCATAAATATGTTTAAATATTTATCTAATTCAAAAAGTTACTAGATTAACATATTTTGCATCAACATCAATTTTGGACAATAAGTATAAAACTCAGCTGTCTGGATTGATTGACTGTAATCCTGAATGATTTACCAGCAAATCAGACTTTTAAGGATAAAGAAAAGTATGAACAAAATCAGGGAAGGTCTGTGAAAGGAGGGACAGTGACAAGTATGCATTACTCCTCAATGAGATAAATCTTACCCCTTCTGCTGTTTGACGACTGCTAAACAGCAGTGACTAATCTGGTGTGGCAGTACCAGTGTTGCACAAGGCATTTCTGTTTGCTGAAATAAGTACATAACTAGTACTGCTGTGGCTTGTGTGTGTGTGTGTGTGTGTGTGTGTAAAAAACATCACTGATTTTTATCTGTGCATGTACCCAATAATGCCAGGACACAGACATTATTCTTCTGTGTATCAGTAAAAAATGTACTTAATAAGTAATTATATTTAGTAAGACATAACATATATCACAGAACATTCAGACACTTAGATATTTTTGGAGTCTAGTTCCGCCACTCACCAGACTTTCTAAATGGATAATGGGGACTCCTTTATCATCCTTGACTCTGTGGGGCCCCACCAAAGCTGTTGCTTGTTGTAGAAAAATGTATCAATTTTCAGAATACGCTGTTTAATCTGAATGGTGCTGAGATGTGACCCTTTTAGGATAAAGCTAATAATAGCCTCTGTTTACAACCACACCCATTCTAAAACCAGCCCTGCTCAAATGTGTGTGTACATAAAGCTACTACGGGTTATGAGGGGCTGGAGATTGTATGAATATTACATCTTTAATTTTCATCACAGTCAAACCTTAGAGAAGTCATTATAGCTTGTGTTTGAGCTGAGGGCAGTGTTTCTCAAAGACCTCAGAGGTGTACAAAGAAGGTTACTATAGCTTGTGTAAGAGGTGTACTGTCTAGGAGCAACAAATTTGAATATTACTGAAATCATTCTCACAATTACGTACTAGGCACATATACATGTGGCTACCTTGGGGTAAAGAACATGCTATGTATATGTATATCATCAGTCACTTGAAATATATGACAAAGGCAATTTAAATCTCTGCTTTCATCCCAGTCTAACACCAGAGGGATGCATAGGCAGTGACTTGTCTTTTTTAGAGGGTTAGGGAGGCAGGCAGTATTTCCAGATAAGACTTAAATATTCTCACAACTACTGGCTTGTTAGTTTACTGTAAGCTACAATTTTGTCAGCTTTGAAAATTAAGCCTTGGGCACAACTTATGCCTTGAAAGAAAAAAATAAGACTGAAATTCTTTTTTTCTTCATAATTTTTATTTAGGCAACCATTGAAGTAAAATGCTGAGGAAATGCTCTAAAATGCATCCCAGACCATCTGTAAAGCTGTGGCTTCTTGGGCCCTGACTTGAGTTATTTCCTAAATGGTTATTACTGGGCTGTCTTGTTCAGGAAAGGTGTGTTGAAAGATGCAAGGGAAACTAAAGCTGAACCACAACAGTGAAATTCTTTCCTTAATCATAATTTTTGTTCAAGCTATTATTGGATGTAAAATGCACTTCAGAGCATATAGAAAGTTATGGCTTCTTGTAAAAGCTTAGAGTAAGGCAAAATGTGAGAAAAGGAAGAAAAAAGTAACGTGGATGGTATGGGGAGCCCAAAAGGAGAAGGACTCAGAGGTGAGGACTGGAGGGTGTGTGTGTGTGTGTGGGGGTTGAAATGTAGGTCCAGTCATCATTTCACTTTAAGTCCAGACCTGTACATAGACTTGTTGCAATGTATCACTGTTGCAACTAAGTGCTAGTAACTCTAACTGCCCCTTTGTTAGACAGCTCAACATAGTGATAGTGTGATACATAGGCCTGTTGTAATGTAAAAGCTAGTAGCTGCAGGTCTGTCTGTGGATACTACTAAAAGTTTGCAGCATGAAATAAAAGGTTGCTTAGGATGGATGGCATTGTTAGGATGATACTTATACTGGAAGTGCCTAGGGGGCCCCCAACTTGACATTTGCTGGGGGCCCCCAAAATGCTAACACCGGCCCTGGTCAAGGATGACAAGTTCTGACGAAGACTTCACCAAGGAATGTGATAAATTGGAAAGGATGTTCATTGACAGAGGGTACCCTAGAGAATTTGTTAGGGAATTCAGAATGGAAGTAACTAAGGCAAGAAGTGGTAGATTTAAGCCCATTATAGGTGAAAAAGAAAATTTTCCTAATAATGGTGACAATAAGAGGGTAGAGAAGGTAAATTATGAACAGTCACTGGTTTTAGAATATAACAGTTTGAACAAGAAAATAAAGGAACTGTTTCAAAAGGAATGGGAGAGATTTAAGGTCCTTACTGACTTGGATGGACTGTCAGAATCAAATCCAAAAGTGGTGTTTAAGAATTCCTTAAACATTAAAAATATATTAGAAACAGGGAATGGTAGAAAAACTAGAATAGGAGATAGAGCTAATTCAGGCAAGATGGGGACATTCAAATGTGGAAAATGTAGACAATGTGAATTTGTGACAAATCAGGAGAAAATTTATTTGGATAGCAGGGAATTATGGTTGTATAGTAAGGGTTATTTTAATTGTGAGTCTAGAGGTTTGGTATATTTGGCAACTTGTAAAAAATGTTCTTCCTACTATGTAGGCAAAACTGAAAGGTCCCTAAAAAAGAGGATTTATGAACATATGTACAATATCAAAAAATGCAAAGAAACAAATGCACTTTTTAGGCACACAAAGGTATGTAAAGAAAATCAGTTTAGTTTCTTTGTGTTAGACCAAGTAAAAGTGGACATTAGAGGGGGTCCTTGGGAGGAGAATATAGGTTATAAAGAATTGTGGTGGCAGATAGCCTTGGAAGCTAACAGAACTCCGGGCTTGAATGAATACATTTCTATTTTACCACTACTAAAACTTAAAGCAGCTAGACATAATTTTAAACAGCCACAATGGAAATGACCAGTAGATGGCGTTAATCCCCAACATTAGATAATTTATGTTTTATTTAATACATTGTAGTTAAATCCCAATAAATGCATCTTACTTTTAAATGTATATAATTATTGAAAAACACCAACCACAAAATGTTTTTAAAGTGTTTAGAGTGATATATATTTTTAAAGGCTTTTATTTATAATAAAGGAATTATGTTTTTAAGGATAATATATTAATGAGATTTTTAAATGAAATGTGGAAGCTGATTTGTTTATTTTAAAATAATGGCAAGGTATGATTGGATGCAGATGAATTAAATACGTATATAAAGAATGGAAATGGTCACTATGGTTGTTACATCTGATGAAGTCTATTATCGGACGAAAATGCAGATTTTTTAATAAAGCGTTCATATTGGATTATTTGCATTCCTTCTCCTTTTGGCTTCTTCTTTTCCTTTATTGGTAACTTTTGTGGAAGTTGGCCGTTGGTACATTTTTTGGTTTTGGTGAACGGCATGGAGAAGGAGAAGGAAATACAGCTTGGCAATGAAGACAGCAGTCAGGCAAGAAAGCTAATAGGACAGTTGACAGCCCTGGTTGATTTGTTGATGCCCCTGTGCGAGTCTATGGCGGAACGTGTACATCATCCGGAAGTGGGTAGAGTTATCGAAGGACTGAGAATACGCCAGCAACAACCGAAGAGGAAGAGACAGTGCTCAGGCATTGAAGGAAAGAAAGTGGATGGCGTAGGACCGAAAGGTGCAACGTTTGATCCAGCAGCTACACCCATTATTTTCCTGGATGCAGAAAATGACTGTTTTGAAGACACCGCAAACATTGAATGTGAACCGCAGGAGCGGTCACAACAAGGTACTTTTTACATCTCTAACACAGTAGAGATGAACAAATGGCTCAAGGAACCATATGCTTTTAAGTTTAATGAAAAGAACTGCAAAAGGAGTAACAACATTGATTCTTTTAGTAAAAAAATAGATAGTGTTTCTAAATTGATGTATAAGTACAAGGCCATTATTATAGAGAACGGATATCTAAAGGAATGTTTGCATCGTTGCATAGTCCCTAAGGGACTACGCACATGGAAGTATCCGAACAATGTGCAGATAGGATCTGTGTTCCATAAAGAATTAGTAAAAGTTTTTAATAAATGTGGTTTGGGCATTTTAAGATGCATTATTGATGAGAATGAAAGGAACCTTGAATTGCTTAATGAACACATCAATGAATTAGACTCAAACATAAAAGAAGACTTAATATTTGAGATTAAGGAAGAGAAACAGAAATATTTTAATATAACAGGGGAGATTGAACATAAATGTAAAGTGTTAGTGGAAAGGAAGACGGAAAAGTTAAGAAGAGACATAATAGAATATGAGAATAATACAAGTTATCCAAATCCAGTTATTAATGGAGTCCCTTCATATCAGAGATTTAATAAACAGAAGGGGGAAAGAAGATATAGCATAGAAAATAGAGAACCCCATAGGGATATATATAATCCCAATTATGATACTGACTTCCCGCCACTTGAGATGCAACAAAATGAACTCAGTCCAAAAGGAAGGAATTTTGGAAATTTTCACGGGGGGGGCAAGGGGAAGGGGGAAATATATGCGGTAGAACCCCCGACCACCATCATAGAAAGGAATGACAATATTGAAAAGGAGGGCAATAAATACACCTTGAATGGATTCACCATATACATTTAGTAATGTAGAGCTTAGGAAGGAACATTTTTCGTTGTTGGAGAGAGGTTTCAAATTTATCCCATTAGGAAAAGGGGACAGAGTACAAACATTATTAGACATAAAGATCTTCCTAAGAAAGATGAACTTGGAATTATTATATAGAAAGGAAGAATATGGTATAGACAGGGGAAATATGCATATAACTGAAGAGCAAAGAATATTAAAGAGTAAATCCGTTTTTAACCCACCCATACATGTGCAACTTAAGAATTTTGAAAGTGTGATGGAAGATGCTATTAAAAGAATAGATAAAAGGATTAAATATGGGAATAACTTGGATAAGGGAGAGAAAAAGATGTTGGAAGAACTTAAATACAATGAAGGAATTAGAGTTATGAAGCCCGATAAGGGTGGGGGGGTGGTGGTTATAATGGATACAATGGAATATGAAGGTAAAATGAATGATATTCTTATGGATGAAACTAAATATAAGGTAGTTTCTCGAAATGAGATTAATTTAGCATATAAAAAGATAGATATGACGTTACAGGATATGGTTATAGAAACAGTAATAGATGAAAAAATGTTTTCCTTTTTAAAGACCAACAAACCTAAAATACCAGTCATTTTCGGTATACCGAAAATTCACAAGAATTGTGAAGACCCTCCCTTCAGGCCGATAGTATCGGCAGAGGGGTCTAAAACTACACCCTTGGCTAGGTTTGTTGATGTCAAAACAAAACACATATGGAAAAACAAAAGGGCCATTTTAAGAGACTCTTGGGACTTATTAAGAGCATTAGTCCCTGAGTTGTTTGATAAGGATATACTATTCGTGACCATTGACGTTGTGGACTTATTTGGGTCTATACCATATGAAGAAGGAATTAGAATGTTTGAGGATGAAGTATATGGTGATAAAAATTTGACATTTGAGGACAAAGTAGTGTGCACAGGCTTGATGGACCTAATATTAAGAAACAACTTTTTGGTCCATAATGGAGAGTTTTTTCAATAAACCCAAGGAGTGGCAATGGGAGCAGCCTGTGCACCTACTTTTGCCAACTTAGTCCTCGCTAATTGGGAAGATAAATTCATTTTTCCTTCTTGTTATTTACAATATTGTAAACTGTATAAAAGGTTTTTAGATGATATAATATTTTTTTGGACTGGGGGCCATGAAAAATTAAATGATTTTATTAAATACATAGGGGATACAACAAATTTCCTCAAATTCACATATGCTACATCTAGTAATAGTATTGCCTATTTGGATATTGAAATTATAAAAACTACCAATTCCTTTGAGACTAGGGTATACAGGAAGGACACATATGTTAATTCATTCCTTCACTTTGATAGTGGGCATCCAATTCATTGTAAGAGGAACTTGGTGAAGGGACAATTTGTCAGAGGGTCAAGGATGACAAGTTCTGATGAAGACTTCACCAAGGAATGTGATAAATTGGAAAGGATGTTCATTGACAGAGGGTACCCTAGAGAATTTGTTAGGGAATTCAGAATGGAAGTAACTAAGGCAAGAAGTGGAAGATTTAAGCCCATTATAGGTGAAAAAGAAAATTTTCCTAATAATGGTGACAATAAGAGGGTAGAGAAGGTAAATTATGAACAGTCACTGGTTTTAGAATATAACAGTTTGAACAAGAAAGTAAAGGAACTGTTTCAAAAGGAATGGGAGAGATTTAAGGTCCTTACTGACTTGAATGGACTGTCAGAATCAAATCCAAAAGTGGTGTTTAAGAATTCCTTAAACATTAAAAATATATTAGAAACAGGGAATGGTAGAAAAACTAGAATAGGAGATAGAGCTAATTCAGGCAAGATGGGGACATTCAAATGTGGAAAATGTAGACAATGTGAATTTGTGACAAATCAGGAGAAAATTTATTTGGATAGCAGGGAATTATGGTTGTATATATAAGGGTTATTTTAATTGTGAGTCTAGAGGTTTGGTATATTTGGCAACTTGTAAAAACTGTTCTTCCTACTATGTAGGTAAAACTGAAAGGTCCCTAAAAAAGAAGATTTACGAACATATGTACGATATCAAAAAATGCAAAGAAACAAATGCACTTTTTAGGCACACAAAGGTATGTAAAGAAAATCAATTTAGTTTCTTTGTATTAGACCAAGTAAAAGTGGACATTAGAGGGGGTCCTTGGGAGGAGAATATAGGTTATAAAGAATTGTGGTGGCAGATAGCCTTGGAAGCTAACAGAACTCCAGGCTTGAATGAATATATTTCTATTTTACCACTACTAAAACTTAAAGCAGCTAGAACATAATTTTAAACAGCCACAATGGAAATGACCAGTAGATGGCGTTAATCCCCAACATTAGATAATTTATGTTTTATTTAATACATTGTAGTTAAATCCCAATAAATGCATCTTACTTTTAAATGTATATAATTATTGAAAAACACCAACCACAAAATGTTTTTAAAGTGTTTAGAGTGATATATATATTTTAATGGCATTTATTTATAATAAAGGAATTATGTTTTTAAGGATAATATATTAATGAGATTTTTAAATGAAATGTGGAAGCTGATTTGTTTATTTTAAAATAATGGCAAGGTATGATTGGATACAGATGAATTAAATACGTATATAAAGAATGGAAATGGTCACTATGGTTGTTACATCTGATGAAGTCTATTATCGGACGAAAACGCAGATTTTTTAATAAAGCGTTCATATTGGATTATTTGCATTCCTTCTCCTTTTGGCTTCTTCTTTTGCTTTAGTGGTAACTTTTGTGGAAGTTGGCCATTGGTACATTCATACACATAAGCTAGAATACCATAAAAACTGTGTAAGAATTGTCTAAGAATAAAACGTACAATTATGTATAACTCTAAAACACTTATATAACTATACATGTCTAATACATTCATTTTCTAAGTTTTCTCATTTTAAGTATATGTTGAATAGGAACTATATAATTAAGGCCCTTCCCTAAATTCACCCAGAGTTTAATGATCCATTTTGTTTCCATTGCTTCTGTCCTGTTTTTATAACACCCATTCTGATACTTAGTGTGTTTTTCCCAATATTAAGAAATGTAAACTTATGTAAAGACCCCATCTGGGAAGTATGTTTAGCTAAAGCATTGGTTAGTACATTATTCTGTATATCATAGAGATGCTTTCTTATTCTGAACCTAAACATTCTGTCTGTTTTACCACCGTAAAATGCTCTACATAGCTGACATACAGCTAAATATACTATATGTTCAGAATTACAAGAACAACAAAATGGTGTACGGAGTGGACAAAATGCACCAAAAAAAAAACAGAATCACCACTCCAAGTAGCCAAGAACCAGACTCGGTAGTATCAAATAAAAATGTTTAATTCCACAACAAGAAAGACTCAGTAGTAACACAGTCAGTCAAGCACTTTCGTCATCCAAGACTTCTTCAGAACTGTGTAATACATCATTGACACACCTTAAATAAGCAGTCCCCCCCACTTAACACACTAATTAAACTTTAAAAACATACACCCTAAAAAATCATTCTAAAACAGCAATACATAATAAATAAATAAAATTTTGAACTAGTACAAAGATTTTTGACAAGTATATTATATAATAACACCAATACTATAATTTAGTAGCCCTATGTTTCAACTCTGGCTTGATACAAATGTGGTAATTAATACCAGGGGCTACAGTGGCATTCAAATGAATTTGCCATCGCATTTCAGCCCATCCAATCTGTTGGTTCAGTCACCCCCTCTAATGTTCATACCTACCCCCTCCAAAATACCAAAATGGAAAAAGTGGTCAGGTTTGAGGTTAATATGCCTGAATAGTGTGTTATTGTGGTCCCTTTTCCTAATACTATATAGGTGTTCATAAATTCTTCTCCGAAACCTCCTTTCCATTTTACCTATATAGAAATTGTGACAACCCTGGTATATAGCAATATAGACTATACCGGTAAAGAGGAGATGTTAGTTATGAACAAGAGTTTGCAGAATATTTAAATGAAAATAAGTGGGACATTCACTTTACATTGAATTGGGATTACAATCAAATTACTTTTTTTGATGTGAGCGTCAATCGTGAGAGTGATCATTTGCTTAGAACAGAAGTGTTCCGTAAATTTCCTCAGTTCAATATCCTGCTTCATGCAACAAGTCAGCATCCTCGACTCATCATCTACAACATCCCTAAGTTCCAGTATTTGAGGTTTAAATGCATTTGCTCTACTGAGCATGCATTTTCATTACAACAACAGGATCTAGTCAATAGGTTTTTCAGTAGGGGCTATCATGCTTACAACATAAATATGGCTTGTTCATTTCCCTCAGAACAGTCTGGAGATAATCCTTTGCAGTATCAACATACCCCTAACAATTTGGACAGGCATTCATCTCAACCCATACACCTGGTCACCTCGTTTGGACATAATATTAATACATTTAGACAAATCATTGACAACCATTGGGACATATTATTGGCCAATGAAAGATTATCTGAATTATTATCACCTCAATGTTTATTCTCCTATCATAGAGGTCCCACAGTCAATTCTCATTTTACCCATTATAAACATTCATCCCCCTCCAATATGCAGCAGCTCACTTTATTTGGTGATAAGTTGGTGGTTAGTATTCCGTGTGGTCACTGTTCTGCATGTGCATAATTTTCAAAGACTAAAGAATTTACCAGCAGCAACACCTCTGAGATATATCGGATCCACTCTTTTGGAAATTGCAGCAGTGACTGGGTAGTATATTTAGCAACCTGCTTTTGTTCCACCTTTTATGTGGGACAAACCTCTCGGCCACTGAGGTTTCGTATAACTGAACACCTCAGTGACATTAAAAATAAAAGAATGTCTAATTCACTATTTAAATTTACTCTGACTCATACCACTGCTAGATTTAGCTTTATTATTATAGACAATGTCCAGGGCAACAAGATGTGTAAAGCAGGATGGCACACCATTTTGAATAAAAAAGAATCAAGTTGGATTGCTAGGCTGGGTGCTTTGTTCAAGCCTGGCCTTAATGAGCTTAGCTAATTTTTGTATGAACCAATAGGAAGATGACTCTCATTATGTGTTTTATTATTTAAATGAATCATGTTTTTTGTGTGTTACAGCACTGAAAAAGGCATTACTATTGCCGAAATCAGTTTGCACTTATATTTGGAGTTGCCACAATAAAGGATTTTATATTCTTCTAACCTCCTAGCTGCTGGACAATTCTTGTATACAATTTATACTATGCACCATCTTTTCTACATCTAACACATTTATTTTGCTATATAAGTCTACATCATTTAAAAATTCATGCATTTTATTAAAATAATATATGTGGTGCATCACTATGATGGGTCCACCTTCATCAGCCGGTCGAATACATATAGGCATATCATTTTACAAATTAGATAAAGCCATTCTCTCTTCTGATGTCATATTAAAAAAGTGACTTCTGTGAAAGCTCACATCATTATAAAACAACTTATAAATATCATCAGTACATGCTTTCTCAAATGCTATTAAGATAACATTGTTAGTAGGGACAAACGAACTCGGTTTAGAAAACACATCAAAATGAGCATTAGAATGACCATTCGAAATAGTATTAGCGTCTGTTTCATAAATGTTTTTCAATGTCACTGACCTCAAAAAAGTTTTCAAGTCCAGTATCACATCTGTAATATCTGCTTGTTGTGATGGTATAAACGTTAGTCCCTTGTTCAAAATTTGTAACTCATACTGCGAAAGTTGTTTACTTGAAGTATTCCACACAATCAAGTCTATCTCTTCCACACCCTTTTTAGCATTGTATTTGTGTCCAGATACTCTCCTTCTGTTTTGTGTTTGAGGCAGTTCCTGCTCCTGGATCCCCCCCCTTTGATTCTCCGTGCATAATGTTATTGGAAAAGGATACATGTGACCATTTCCTGTTTCATCAAGTGTAATCTGTCTCCCTCTACTGGCGTCTTGTGTTGGATACACCATCAGACTGCCTGGCATAATTAAATGAATCGCATTAGATTTCTTTCTGACATCTTTATCAACAGATGATTCAAACAACCACCCCTGTACTACCGGGGCTACTGTTGATTGGTTATTCACTTTGCAGGGTTCTTCTTCTACTGTTAAGTTAGTATCTCTTTGAGGCACCACTACTGTCCCATTGGATATCACCCCTTGAGTCTTACTGGGATTAATTGTATTTCTGGAATTGTTTGTATTTTGTACCAGTTCTCTGTCAGAGAAACCATCAGTGTTGAATCCTTGCTACACCGGCTTTGACCATGTAAAAATATGCCCCTGCTTAAAGTCCTTTTTGTCTCTCTGAATTTTCTTTTGTTTTTGCAAAAGGAGCTTGTGTTCATAAATGCATAATGTATCAATAATGTTGCACAATTTAAAGTCCACCACGTCTATAGGAAATTGAGTGTATAAACGCTCTTGAATGTCATTAATATTTTTCATGATGTAGACGTATATAGCAAAATAAATGTGTTAGATGTAGAAAATATGGCACATAGTATAAACTGTGCCTTGGTTGAGTGCTTTACATTAGGCCTAATAGATTCAAAACTGTTGCAATATTTTACTGTACAAAACACAGTGATACCAAGCATACAAGGGTTACCAAAGGTTCATAAAAATGCAGAAGATCCATCAATGAGACCTATTGTTATGGGAGAGGGCTGGAGTACTGAACCACTCTCTATATTTTTAAAGAAAAAATTTAGACCATATTTTGATTCAAATGATGTTGTAGTGAAAGATACTAAAGATTTTGTTAATGGTTTATATAAGTATTGTAAAGGGAAACTATTGACAGGAATTGTAATGGTCACAATGGATGTTCAATCCTTGTTCACTAAAATTCCAAATGTACAGGGTATTGAGATGTTAAGAGCCTTCCTGTAGATGACAGCAGAATTAGATGGTAGAACTATGGATTTATATACATTTTTGATAGAAATTATATTAGAGCATACTGTTTTTGTTTTTGATGAAAAGGTGTATTGGCAAAAGGATGGTGTAGCTATGGTCACTTCATGTGCCAATAGCTATGCCAACCTGGTTATGGCCATATGTGAAAAGGAATATATATTAGAATGTCCATAAAGAACTCAAGTCAAGTTATATCGAAGATTTGTAGATGACCTTTTCTTTTTTATAGGAAGGCAATGAAGAAGAATTGAACCAGTTCCATGAATATTTAAACACTTCAACTAATTTTTTAAGGTTTACTATGAATTATGCAAGGGAATCGATACATTTCTTAGATGTGCTAATAACCATTGATAATGAAAATAAGGTTATTACTAGTTTATATAGAAAAGAATGTTATAAGAATATGATGCTACATAAGACCAGTTTTCCACCCTCAGTATGTATTTGATAACATGATTAAAGGTCAGGGTATGAGGGCATCGAGATTAAACACCAGTCCAGCAGCTTTTAATGCAGAATTGCAGGATTAAGAAAGTAAACTAGTTAAAATAGGCTATAATCACATGAACATTACTAATATTATGGATTCAGTTAGGACTTTAAGAATGACTTCAACTCAACCTTATTTTTTTGAACAGAGTACACAAAATAAGAAATGTAGTAAAGGAAATGGTTCAAATGAAGGTAAACTCAGATTACCTATTAGATATACTAACAATGTCAAGCCCATTTTTGGGGTGTATAGAAAATATTGGTCTATTTTAATGATGGATCCAATAGTGAGATAGACTGTAGGTCCCAGTCCCAAATTTCAGTTTAAAAATATGCGTAATATGAATAAAATGTTATGTTATCCTGATAAAAATAGAACAATGCAAGTAGATAAGTTTTACACCAGTCCGTGTGGTAAATGTAACCAATGTATTTATATTAATTCAGAAGGATGTTTTAATCACCCTGATTTAGTGAAGAAATTTGTTTTTAAGGTTAATAGCAATTGTAATTCTGAACATATAGTATATTTACCTGTATGTCAGCTATGTAGCACATTTTATGTAGGTAAAATAGACAGAATGTTTAGGTTCAGAATAAGAGGAAATCTCTATGATATACAGAATAATGTACTAACCAATGCTTTAGCTAAACATACTTCCAAGATGGGGTCTTTACATAAGATTACATTCTTATAACTGGCAAGAACACATCAAGTATCAGAATGGGTGACATAAGAAACAAGGCAGAAGCAATGAAAACAAAATGGATCATTAAATTGAGGGCGAATTTGGAGAAGGGCCTTAATGATGTGATTCCTATTCAACCTATACTTAAAATGAGAAGACTCAGAAAATGAATATATTATACAGGTATCAATACATAAATGTTTTAGAGCTACACATAGTTGTATGTTTTATTCCTAGACAATTCGTACACAGTTTTTATGGTATTCTATCTTATGTGTATGACTGTATTAGAGGTATGTTCAGATGTGTATATATATATATATATATATATATATATATATATATATATATATATAAAATTACATTTTATGTTATTTATTTTCATCTATTTGTAGAAATGTTATATATGTCTTTAAGAATTATTGTTTCATTGTATATTAATTAATCACATGACAGGCTTTAGTATATAAAACAGAGGTTTTTAGTGTGTTTAAATGTCTGATGAAGCAATAGTGGTTACTGCGAAAGTGCTCACTTTTAAATGAAATTGTGAGTTTCATTATTAATTGGGCTGTGCAGATGTGGTGTGTGTAGGTATGGAGATGCCCTAGCTGTGTTGGTGATGTGTGTATGTATGTATGCACACAGTTCAGCCATGTGGTTGCCGTATACAGGGGTTTGTTGGACAGCTGCTGACCATACAATGCAGGGTGTGCAGTTCACTGTCTCCAGCCATGGACATGAGAACTGTGCCTACCAGGGGTTCCACGGGCACTACCGGGTACAAGGCCAGATATCGTACTCTCCCCTGATGATGACAAATGTCCGCGGGATCCTGGTCCCTGTTTTGACCGGCCAGGGTCATATACACATGGCCTGCTGTATTGTGGCATGGACAGCACCCACTTGCAGTGCTGGTGCTGGTACTGCCACTATAGGAAAGGCTCTGACTTGTTGCACATCCACGTAGATCACCACTTGTTGTTGTTGCTGACCTACGTTCATGTGGCTGTCACCCTACTCCCACCTTATGCTCTACACAGACATTGCATGGTCGAGGATTCCCACCATCTCACCCAACTGTCTGTCCAGAACCTCTACAAAATAATGATAGGTGCCTGCAAGATCACAGATGTTGTCAATAACAGCAGAATGAGTAGCCCTCTGGAGCCTCAGACCCTGTCTGGTATAATGGTTCATGCATTCCTGTGCCACCATGATAGCCTGAAACATGCATCTGGTGACACCTTCTGTGACACTTCTACTAGGGGCATGATGGCCAGCAGCCCTCCTCCGACCACCCCCTGTACATCTACCTGTATAGTACCTCATCGGTCATCCGGCTATGGCTGCTGTGTACAGACACACTTGTCATAGTCACCACACTGTCCCCTCCCATGCCACCACCTGCCAACTGTCCCTCATCTATGGCTATGTGTGATGGGGTATGTATAGGCAATGTGACTGTGTGCGGGGATGGGGTGGATAACAGTGGGATGTCAACCTATGGCACAGAATCAGCCCCTGACAACCCTGCCTGTGCCTCACCATACCTATCATTATTGTCAGAGTATATATGGACACTAACATCAGCTGGCCTGCAGGAGGGAGCCTGACCCACCTTGACACCTGTGAGGGAAAACAGAAAACATACTTTAAGAACTGTACATCATTGCTTACCTCTACACACACACACACACACACACACACACACACACACACACACACACACACACACACACACACACACACACATACACACGTACAGTTACAGGTGAGGTGGCACAAAGATATTACACAGACCTCTCATTACCCAACTGTCCATATGCATGACATATGGCACTCAACAGCATGCACTGCAGCTATAATCAATCCCTGTTACCAGCATTATACATCTCTGCGATTCATGAGTTGTGTTAGTAGGTGATGCCCCTTCCCCTGGAACACACTGCTCCCATGTACACAGTATTGCTGTGCACCTGTTCAGCGCCCTGCAATATACAGTGCACCATACCTCACAAGTGTACACTCCATTGCTGAATGTGTATATGTGTGGCAGTTATGTTTGCTCTGTTGCTGACGACCCCTATGTGTTTGTCTGACACAAACCTGGGTTGAGATGAGGACAGATGTCAGTAGTGAATGCATGATGTCTGATTTGCAGATTTCATCATCAGCAGTGCATGTATGAGCAATAAAATACAATTATACTAACAACCTACAAAGCTTACTGTGGCTATGAGGAGTGTACACACCCTTACTGACATGCCACCCTCTTTCCTGATATGCCATGGGACCACAATACTGCATATGTTAATATTACACTCACCTGATATGTGACATATGACCTGTGCAATCAAATGCAGTATCAAACAAATGTGTTAGTTGTGCAGATGTTGTTCATAGTTTCATAGGTTCATAGGTTGGTACTAGGCTATTGGCCCTAGGGCCTATACAAGCCTAGCCATAACAATTCCCTGGCTATTTCTTCCCACACTATAGAACTCAGCTCTCAGACACATTCCCTGCACTCATGCACAGCACCATGTCTATTTTACAGCACAGCAGCTCGCCTTCATAACTATGCATGGCGCTGCCGTGCTGCACAGGAACGGTCCCTGCCATGTTGGAATAAGTTATTCCTGCATGGCTGCTTGCTGAATCCCAGGGTTACTGTTTCCTGTAGAGGGTGGGTTACTGAACCTCTGTAGATGTATTTGGAAGAAAAGTTAAAGATATTTATTTGAAGGAGGTTACTAGATCTGTAAAAATGACAGTGATGAATTTCTTATGCATTTATATAATTAGAAATTAGATAATGTAAGCCTTAACTTATTTGTGTTACTTTGGATATTTAATCTCTTTTTGCTATAATACCAATTGAGTTTGGTGGTGGATGTATAAGAGATAGCTTGAATTTCCCCTAATGAGTTAAGTAGTATGTCTAGTAATACAATGTGTCGAATTCTGAATCTTGTTTTGGAAAATAATGTTTTTTATATTTCAGGAAAACTTATTTTTACAAATATCAGAAGTGGCCATGTGTAATCCCATGGCTAACATTTATTCCAAGTTAGTAATATTTTTGCGGGAGAAGGAATTTAAATATGTTGATTAAAATATTTTTAAAGACTAAAAAATGTTGTATAAACATTTTATAGATAAAGTATTTTTATTGTGGGGTGGTTCAGTAGAAGTTTTGGATGTTTGTTATGAATATATAAATAATGTTACAGATTTTTTTAATTTAAAAATGGCAGTATCTAGTAAAATAATAGATTTTTTTAGATATGTAGTCATGTATATTATGAGAAAGATGAAATTCAAACATCCATATATGACTTAAGAAAATAACATATTTACATAGGGAAGGCATGCATCCTAATCATATTTTTAAGAACATAGAGCAAGGCCAGATGATAAGAGTCTCTAGGACTGCTAACAACAATTATATAACAGAGACATAACTCAAAATAAGGAGGATTTTGCAATGAGAGGTTTTGAGACAGAAATGTTAGATCGAATACAGAATAGAACAATTTCGAACAGATGTTCTAGGGCAAAAGCAAAATTTAGTGGAGTTGTAGGAAATCTGAACATAGATCAAATAAATTTAAATGATAAATAGAAATAGTAGTATATCTATCACTTTTAATCAGCATACAAAGTTTTTATGTAATATTTATAGAAAATATTGAATTCCTTTAAAATCATTTGATAGACTTAAACCATATTTAAGTGAAGGCCCTAGATTCATTTGTAAAAATTCAAATTCAAAACATCTTTAAAGAACAGGACATTATAAATGATTAGATGGTGACAAGGGTACAAGACCAAGTTTTAACTGTGATTTTTGTAAATATATATCTATAATTAATATATTTAGGCATCCCTTCAATAATAAACTTTTTGATATTGATGTATCTGCTGCATTTGTTATATCTAACATAATTTATTTAGCTACATATGTGAAATGTTCTGCTTTTTATGTAGGAAAAACTAACAAAAGAGTCAAGGATAAACATTGTGAGCATTATTCAGAGATTTAAAAGCATATTGGACCTAATGCACTTTTCAAACATAAGCAGAAAGAATGGGATAAATATATGTTTAATTTTAGTGCAGTAGAGGAGATAAATAAAAACTAGATAGGTGGGATGAAGTTTTCAGAATCAAGAAATGTGACTACAAATGGGTTTGTAATTTATGAGCCTATCATGCACCTTGCCAGATTGAATTGTGTAACTTAAAACCTGTATTGAAATTTAGGATGCTAAGAAAGTAAATTGACTACATTGCCACTTCTAAATATCCTGTGTTAATTGAACAGGTAATGAAGTCATATCAGGGGCTGGATAATGAATGTTGATTAATTTTATTTATATATGATCTGTTCGTTTGATATGTCATACGATCACTTGATAAAGTACTTTGGTGATAAAACTTGAGGTGGTATTGTATGTAATAAACTTTATTTTTTGTGGTACATTTGAATCACATGATTCTTTTACATAGAAATATATATCAACTGCAAAACTGCAGTATTCCATCTTCTCCGAGGTACAGTACATCTTGGAGTTAGTATATGTTAAACATATGGCCACCTGGAATGTAGGAACAATATTTAAGACATAAACCTAGCTATAATAAGACACTATCAAGCAGCTGCCAGGTGTGGTCACTCTATTTTTGCTGCCAGTACATCAGTGGCTGTTTGTGCTATATGTGATAATGTATCCAGTCCATACTATCAATACTGGTGTGTGGTTTGTTCTAATATAAAACAGATGCCTTCTATGCTACTTGTGATTGTTAACTATGTGTATACTTGGGCAGTTTTCCAAAGCATGTTTTGCTTGGTGTGTGTGTGTGTGTGTGTGTGTGTGTGTGTGTGTGTGTGTGTGTGTGTGTGTGTGTGTGTGTGTGCGATTTACAAATAAGGGCTGCTGCAAACAAGAGACGCTAGGTCCTAAACCTCCATGTTTCCTTGTCTGTCGCTTGATTAACAATAGCTAACATGTTGTGCTATCCTTTTCTATACAAAGTTCAATGACTTGTCATTTTGATACCAGTGCACCTAGACTAGGAGGACTATTTTATTGTGGGTATTTGCTATAGGAGGGGTGCCTATGCATGCTTGTGGTGACTATTTCAACATGCTGTTATCAAGATGGTGGTAACAGTTGTGTTTCCTCAATATTGTCTTCATTGTCCTACTTTATAGAGTTGGGCTACATGTGTGATTGTGGCCTTTCCTGGCATTTTACAATATTGTAACTATGTGATATACTAACTTAAATGTAGTTATCTTTGTTAAAAGAGTAATACAGGAAATTAGATGAGACATTTTAATAAGACGGACATTATTTTACCTAACCGTGAGTCAGCAGATCAGTGTTCCTCCTCTGGAAATAATCACTGTTACTTCTAGATGCTTTTGAAGCATCAGCAGCTGTGATACTAGGAGTCATCCATTCTCTCATGTAAGATAAACAAACACATTGTAGTTGATTACTTTACAATTAATTGTGTCTTAATGAGTATTGTTGCTGTTTCTACTATTTATCAAATGGTGGTTGTGATTCAAATGTCCATTCTGTATGCACTGTGGAGATGATAAACAGTGATATTTGTAATCAAACCATAGGCACTGAACAAGTAAAGGTGTTATACTGTCCTTTTCAGTTGAAAACCCAATGCCTTTTATGACCCGTAATGGTCCACACATGAACAAGATTGCAGTCTATAAACCAGATACTGATTTATGGGATACTAAGAAAGACCACTGTTTTGGGGCAATGCAGTCTTTGACATGCTATACTATAACACTCGAGAAGATGTTAAATATTCTGGAAGTCAAGTTGTGAGGTATTCTCACAGTATTATCAGATGGTGTTAGTAATGTCCCTATGGCCAGAGAACAATGTTATGGATGCCTAAAGAAATGATCTGTCTGTGAAAATGCAATGGGTGCCATTCAAGAGCTGTGAATGTTCTGACTTAAATGGCTAAAAAATGCCAAACTATGGCATTTTGGATCTAATTGCCTGATACCAACATTCCTAAAATCTTGTGAATCGATCACTGCAGTGCCACTAAGCATATAATTAACCTATCACTATCCAGTAGCACCTTCCCAGAGACATGGAAGTCATCCAGAGAAACCCCCCTTTCCAAAATGGTAATCCATTATTGTTTTTCTCTTACTGCCCTATCAGTCCCATCTTGTCATTGCCTTAATTCTTGAATAAGCTTTATCATCAGAACTGAATTTCGTTCTACACATATTCGGCCTTCTGAACTATCAGCAACATGACTTCAGAAAGGATCGCCGGGCATAGTACATTAGCAGGTCCTACACTGCTTCTCATCTAATAAATGTTTGTTTCAGTGGATATGCTGGACTATGAATCTATCACAATTTCTTTTTTGTTACCTGTTGTTTAAGGTTTAGTTCTATTAACTAATATTTGAGGAATCATTTGTTTTGCAAAGAAATTGGAATCCAAAGAGGTTTTCATTTTTCATGGCTAAAAAGGCAAGACCAGATCACATGGAATACTATTTATGATAGCAAGTACAGAAAGAACTGCCAGCTTATTTGGAAATGTAGGCGTCTTGAGGCCATTGTTCTTTTTTTGTTAGACATCTCGAGATCTCTCAGGTTTAGTGATATGTTTAGACAAATACATCCCAAAAGGGTAACTATATTCAGTAATAAGAGGAAATGGAAATTAAGACTTCTTTGCATGAAGATGAGATGCCTTTGAAAATTACAAGAGAGACATGATGGTCAAAAGGCAAGGAATTATTGCAAAGGTATCTAGATCACAAACAACAGTATATGAGTCGATTGATAAATCCAGTCTGGGCATCCAGCAACAGCTAAATGTTGTATGTAGTTGCATTTAGCTTCTTAAACCAGCTATATATAACCATTACTATTGAATTAATTATTCTGTTAACTCAGTGGTTTGTAACACAAACATGTATACTCCCTTGGTATATATTGTTCCTTCTCCTGAAGACACTCTCTTCCAAAACAGTGTACTTATTTCTTTTTTTATGTATTGAGCTGCTAATTAACAAAGGGTTGTTGGGCCAGGCTGATGACCTTAAAAATAAACTAATATTTCAGGTTATTTTCATTCATTCCTTTAGTGGAGTACATTGTTTTAAGTAACAACTTGAATCATGTCAGTGCATTGTATGGACAATTTCTGATGTACTTCATTCATTAAGAGCACATTGTTTAAATCACAAAAGACATATGACCTCACTTTGGGAGTTTCTGTGTAATGTAAATTGGAATTTGATGATTAAGCTTATTGAGAATTTTGTCATTTTTGACAATTTTGTCATTGTTTGATAGCCAGCAGTCATTACATCTGACCTTGATATTGCAGGAACTCTGCCACAAAACCCTACATGTAGAAGTTTACTGAGACTTTTGTCATTGTTTCATAGCCTGTGGTCACTACATCTGAATCGCAGTATTGCAGGAGCTCTGTCAAAAGCCCTACAACTACAAGTTTACTGAGACTTTTATTATTTTTTTCCATAGCCTGCGGTCACTACATCTGACCCTGATATTGCAGGAGTTCTGTCACAGAGTCGTACACTTACAAGTTTACTGAGACTTTTGTCATTGTTTCATAGCCTGCATGCAGTCACTACATCTGACCTCAATGTTGTAGGAGCTCTACCACAAGGCCCTATAACTACAAGCTTATTGAGAATGTTGTCATTGTTTAATGTAAGCATATTTATTATGAAGAACCTTGCTACACATTAACTTTAATCAGTTAAATACATGTTAAA
The DNA here is from genome assembly GCF_019279795.1 of Protopterus annectens. Lineage (NCBI taxonomy): Eukaryota > Metazoa > Chordata > Ceratodontiformes > Protopteridae > Protopterus > Protopterus annectens. The sequence continues at coordinate 1,052,151,415 of NC_056727.1, forward strand.
TACATGCCTGCTCTGTGATTGAGTGTCCCTGTGTAATAGACCAGGCACTCTAAGGATGTCTTACTAAGCTGGCCGCTGTCACCTTTTGCTTGACCAGTAAACTATACTTAATATGCCAGTTATTTAGTCTAAGGAAATGACAGAAAACCTGTTTTACTCAGATCTCTTTGTTAATTGCTTTGTTCTGGTTACAAACTGATTGCTATCACTTATAAATTGACCTGTCGGTTTAACCCAGAAATATTCATTACTAAGCTATCATCTATTAACTGGAACTTTCTAAAAATCCTCCCCTTAGATGATGCTGTAATTGAATTCAGTAGAACTTTCCTAAATATCCTAAATAGCTTTGCACCTCTTAGAAGGAAAAGACTGAAAACAAATAATGCAAGTTGGCTATCCAAAAAGAGGAGAATGCTGATGCAGGATAAAGAAAAAGCATGGAAAGAATTGTAAAAATGTAAAACACTTGATTATCTTGAAAACTTCAGAATACTTTGCAATCAGACGAAAAAGCAAATAAATGAAGACAAAAAAACTATACTATACTAAATTTCAGGAAAATACTTAACACAGTCCTAAAAAAATTTTGGACATACATGAAAGAAATCTAACATCCTGGCCAAAATTCAACTCAAACCCCTCTCCAGATAACTCACCACTTAAAACTGCAATACAGTTCAACTCTTATTTTATAGGTAGCATAGCATCTTTAACTAAGGATTCCTCAAAATCTAATCACTTTCCTGCCCAACAGCCACATATCACCACATCCACCTTCACCTTCTGTACCCACAACCCACATCCTATATAAAACTACTCTTAAACAAACTTAAACTTTGCTCTTCTTCAGCTGATGACCTTCCAAGCAAGTACCTAAATATAGCAGCCAACAGCATTGCCTATCCTGTGTCAATCTTTATAAATAGGTCTATCCAGGAATGACACATTCCGTCTCTCTGGAAATAGTCACAAATTATACCTCTGCATAAAAGAGAAAATTCAACACACATAAATAAATTTAGACCTATAGCAATATTATCTCCCCTCACCAAAATACTTAAAAAATGTATTCAAAACAATTGCTAGACATTCTCCTGCAGGAAGATCTCCTATCCCCTACACAACACGGCTTCTGTCCTTCCTATAGTACTAGCACTACCCTTCTAACCTATATTGATACTGTCAATAAAGCCGGAGATAATGGCAGACTAGTCTCTTCCTTATTTCTAGACTTGACTAATGCTTTCAACACAGTTTTTCACAGCAAACTCCTACTTCAAATGTTCTCATTAGGTGTCTCTCAGCCCACCTTCTGTGGTTCAAAAGCTTCCTTTCCAAAGGTATCAGTCAGTAAAATGGCAATCTATGCTCTATCCTTACTTCCTAGTCACCACAGATGTACCACAAGGCTCCACCCTTGGTCCCATCCTTTTTAACATTTTCACCAACTCCCTCTATACTTTCATACCCTAATACAATGTACAGATGAGTCCACTCTCATTTGCATATCTGACAACATGGTACATCTCCAAAAAATTACTTGACTCACAACTCCTGTTCAACCCAAAAAAGACAAAACTACTACTTTTTTCACCAAATCCCTCTCTAATAAAAACACAAAATTTAAATTCCTCTCTCTTGATAATATAACCACTGAAGTCACTTCTCATAGCAAACTATTAAGGATGATAGTGGATGATAATCTAACATTTGACCTGCGTATACAAAACTGCATAAGAACTCATCAAAAACTATGGATGCTTTACAGAGCCAAATACTTTTTCACTGATGGAACTAAAACTACACTTGCCTCTACTTATTCCCCCCCACTCTTCTTTATGGTACTTTCCATCCTTACTAACCTCCAGGGTTCACAAAACTTAAAATATGAACAATGCTTTAACAAAGTTGCTAAATTTGCAGCACATAGCCCTTTCAGAACCCACATTGTATAGCACCGAATAGCCTAAATTGTTTAGAACTGTCTCATCAGCTAACATATACACAACTTCTTACCACCTATAAAATTATCCAGCATCCATCTGCCTGTCTAGCACTAAAAACACATTCTACACAATTATGCTCCCAGTTGGTCATTGTGATCCAGTGACCAAAAACTCCTGACTGTCTACAGACCTAGCAAATCTGCTGGGCATTGTTTGTACTCTTACAAGGTTGCTAAGGCCTGGAGCTCCTTACCTGCATCCATCAGGTCTATACCCTCCCTCCCATCTTTCAAAACTATTCTCAAAGACTTCCTAGCTAAAATCTGTCTCTGTTTTTGCTCAAAACCAGGATAAACTATATCCCTAAATGTGAACAAGAATATTTTCATTCCTTATACCTCCTTACCCTCCCGTTCTCACTTACTTCCTTACTGCTATCTAATTCTCTTCCCTGACTTTCTTTCGAAATATGGAGTCTGCTTTTTCCTCCCTTCATATTACAATTCCTGTTTGTATTAAGCGAACTTACCTTTAATTTCTCTACAAACTGTCTAAAATTTCTCTAAATATTAAATGATTGTCATATACATTGTATTGATTCTTAACTAATGTTTTTATATTATCTTTAATTTGTTATAATTATTTAAACTGCAGATGTTTTTGTTATATTTTTAAAGATTGCATAATTATTTTTCTTAAAATGTTTTGTATCAATTTGGAGCTTTTCTCCCTGGGCTTCTGCTGAAAATGGGCTTCTACCCAGTCAGACTTTCCCGGTAATCAAATATCAATAAATAAATAAATTAATTATTTAATATGTAGCACATTGCATGGATAGCAACATTAGGATATTTTCTCTATGTGCGTCCATTGCCACCCCATACACATGACTTCATGATCATAACATCTATACCAATATACTAGCCATAATATTTCTAGCATAGAGCAACAAGAATAATATGCATGGGAGAAGTCAGGAATTCAAGGGAGATAAACAGCACTGCCATTTAGAAAGGGTAGCATTTGTACATGCAGAAACTGGACTCACCCCCACTTTCACATAATGATGCTAATGGACCAAAATGAAAAAGTTGTTCAGCAAAAACATACCATATTTATATCTGATAGGTGTCCATTTACAGTGATCATGTGGATTGTGAGACACCTGCCCCTCAGCATCATGGGATAGGCAGTGGCAGTGGCAGTGGTAGGGGGGGGGCTTCTTCTTAGGTGTTTTCTACTGTGATCATGTGGATTGTGAGCCACCTCCTTCTTAGCATTATGCGATGAGCAGTGGCAGATGGGCAATGACAGTGGTAGTGCGGGCTTCTTCATCAGTCACATTAGACAATGTTGTCAAATGAGAAACAAGAAAAGCTTCCCCCAGAGAGTATTACACCATTTATAGGTGCACAGGAAAATGCTTGTCAGTGTGTGGATGTTTAAAGTCATATATGAGAGGAAGATTCTTTCTTTTAGAAGACGCTGCACTACTGAGTGCTTTGACCTATAGAAGCCATTTAGTTGTACTTTAAAAGTTGAGCACTTTTTTAATATTCTGCAAGAAAAGTTGAATAAAAATTTACAAAAAGGAGACACTGTTTTTGTTTAAGTCAGATAATGAACCGTAAATGTTTCAGTGGTTTTTGGCAGAGAAAAAAAAACGATTCCTCTGAGGTTAAGAAGTAAACGCATGCAGCATTGATAGATAACTTATTATTGTCGCTGTGATGGATTCAATTGTCCCTTACTCTCTGATGTCTCAGCTTCTTGCCTTGACTTCCATTTACTTTGAGCTTGGGATTCTATACTTTGAGAATTTTCCCAAAATATACAGTTTCATTTACTTATGTTTTAGTATCAGTCACTATACATTACATATCAAATAACAGTAATGTTATTTGTCTTATTCCTATATTTCTGCATTGTGGTAACTGCTTATTCACAAGAGATTCTAGTGCTTTTTATTACAATTTGTTAAACATTAGTATGTTGAATAAAAACTGAATCTACCATGAAAATATATGAAGCTGGGGAACTAATGTTAAGTTCAATAAGATTCTGTCTGACCTGAATCTAAATTCATTATTGTAATTTATGTGGCACCATTTTTTTCTTTAGCCTGAAAAGAAAACTACAACTCATAATAAAGTGCAATTATGTGCAATGAAAAAAAGGTCTAATTAGATAAAAGAAAGGAAAGGAAAAACTGAATGAAGATATGAGTTTAAACCTTACTTTTGGCATTCAAACTGCAAAAATCTGCAAGCTATAAACTTTTTCTTTATTATCCAATGACAATTTCTTCTTTAAGCTCACTACAGAGTTTGATCTACTATAAAACATAAGATCTGGCCTAGAAAAAGTAGTAATTCCATTAAATAAATAGCTGACTGATTTCACTTGAACATGACCTGTCTGTCTCATTCATGCCAGTACTGTCATCTTCTGGGTTTAGTGCTTGTAAGTTGTAAAATGTGTAGAAATGCAAATTGTACCACCAATCCAAAGGCCATTTCCTCACTATATATATATGATGGAACCTAGGCTGTGTATCATTATAACTGCATGCAAATCAATCATTTTTTTTTTGCCTTTTCAGCTTTTCCCACTTAGGGGTCGCCACAGCGGAACTCCAGTCTGCTAATGATTGGCAGTAGATTTCTATGGTGCCGAGTTGCCATCCTGATGCACAAACTTCAGCGAAGGCACACCCATTCACACATGTCTTTCAAACGCCACTCGACCATGGGGAGGACATGCAGATTCCACACAGAAGGCACTCCAGCCGAGAATTGAACAGGAGAACCTCTTGCTGTGAGGCAACAACGCTACCGCTGCACCACTTTGTTTAATGAAATACTAGCACTAGGCAAAATGTCTAATCCAAGAATATGGATGGAAAGGCTGAGACTAAGGCAAAACTCAGAAGGATGAGAGAATGAAGGTAAGAATATGTTGAAAGGTAAATGAAAATAAATTCCTGAAAGGCAGGGAAACCACCTGATCACTCAACACTGCATATGTTAACTTGCAAGAAATATTGTCTTGTCCACAAGGATTCCCGCAATAGATGCACAACTAAAACTCATGAAAACCTCATAGTAAAATATGAAAGGGCCTGTCACAACTTGGGCAAGTACAGAATTCTAAGAGGGGATTCTCACAGAAAGTAACTCTGAATCAGTATTGACTTATATATTTGGGAATCTTTTAAACAAAAGGCTTCCAGTAGCGCTAGGGCTCTAAATTCTATGTGGCCATTTTTTTTCTTTTTTTTGGCTTATTATTACAAGGAAGTTACTTGCAAGGTAACTACTCTTCTCTCATGGCAGCCAGAAAATTTATGTATGTTCTGAAATAACCATTAAGGTATGCTTCTACTTCATTATCCTTGTGTGACTGTCTGAAAATCTCAAGGACAGAAAAGCATTTTGCAGCATTCACACGTCCCTGTTGTAAAATCATTTTTAAGATCTGAAGGAAATAATTATGACCCAAAGCAACATAAACAAGTACAATTCTTCATCTCTGAATCTTAATTTTGGTAATAAACTGAAAGCTGTTTGATGGGTATGGAATATTCTGCAAAAATAATTTTGTTTTGATAGTAAATGCCCCACTTTGACATCTGAAAAAGTTGGTACAGGCACAAGACCATACTGTTTCTCTGAAAATGAAATAACACCACTGATGACCAGTGTTAGAGGTGGCAAAAGCATATAATAAAAGGCTTCGAAGTGCTGATGAAATGTAACACCATCAGTAACAGAATGTTCCACGCAAGAGCAGATCCTTGTATTACACTTGAACAAACCAACATAAAGTCTTCATTCCAGAAGAGTAGGTGATACTTCTAAATGACTGCAAAAAGTATATTAATAGCATAGCAATGATACTCCATGCCTGATTACAATCAAAAATACGATGCAGCACCTCAGTCTAAAAAGGAGCTGTGTGGAATACATAACTTTCAAATTGCACAAAAGTACAACAGATGTCAGTGATGTCAAAAAAGAAAGTTGTTGCCAGGACCAAAACCATGATTACTTCTACAGCAACTCAAAAAACTAATTTACTGCTGTCAACTTTATCACAACCAGCTCTGTAGGTGTAAATGTAAATATATTTTCTTTACAGTCAAGAAATATACTTTATGAAATTCAATGCACTGAATCCAAGTTTGTCAGGAATACTGGAATACATGCTGCTGCTCCACAAAGTAATTTTACTACCAAAAGATATGTTGCTTTAAGGAATAACTCATCTATCAGTAAGCAGTTTTAGAATCAGTTACTAGAATCCCATCAATGATCATAACCAAGTTGTTACTGGGATACAGACTTGGGTGCTAAAGACTGCACCTCAAAAGTGGAAGCGAATCTTGGCATCCATGTTGAGAACATGTAACAGCTAAGTTATGACAGGATATACCCAATCCTAATTCTTTGCAGTACCTGGAATTTTAGTTGCTCTAATTTACAAGTTCCAGAAAAAAAAAAACATGAGTGCAGAAAGAAGTAAAGCAGTTAGTGCTATAACACAGGCAGAAACCGGAATCAAGGTGTCTGTCTGACGAAATAACAACTTTGAAAGCTGTTAGACACTTCACTCTGCCACATTCCTACTGCTTTGTTTGCCAGTATAATAAATTTCCATCTTTAAAGCTGTTTTAGCATCTGCTTGACACTGTTCTGTGGTGTCTAATACTGGCTGCTGCTATCCGCTACAGTTAGCCTAGAGCTTAACAGCAGCAAGAGGAGCTTAAAAAAGAAAACTTTTAGTATTTTTCATGTTGGAAAGGAACTTATCAAAGTGACTTTTTCTCATGTTCTGAGCTTAATCCTGGTATTCCATGCAATGCATTATATTGTTTATATTAATCTGAGAAAAAATTATCTTCCCAAAATATACGTCTGAAGTTAGCTATAATGAGTAATGGAGATACTGCTTTTTCTGTCTTGGATAAACAGATACTACATGTATGCAATAGTTTACTATCAAAATACTGAAGGCCCAACCATAACTGTTTACATCGTCAAACTGGAACTACATAAACTGTCAAGCTGACTGCTCAGAATGTTGATTTGTTCAGAAGGCAAGAATCAACATTTGACAATTACTGGACTGCTCATCATCTGGAAAATACACTATTTGAAGTGCAAACATATTTCTACTCTTTTGAAGGGGGCAAGCCACCCTGCACCCCCCCCCCCATGTGGGGGGCTGTGCCCTCACACTCCCTGCTAATTATATATTCTAACTTCAAGATCACACTACAATGAGGAAAAAAGTAATGTACCAGATCTCCAGTGTAGTGTGATCCAATTCAAAACAATGATACTCAAAACAGTGAACACAAGCTATGTGTTGACATTTCAGAGGTGACTGGACTTGCGTTCACAGTTCTGCCTTTTTTCACCTTCACCGTCAACCTTCTGATGAATGGTAAGAGGATTTCAGTATACCATATGCAATTTTTATAGCCAGCCATGGAGCATGCAGTATATACAGGAGCTTATAAAGTTGTGAATTTTAAGGGTAATTGTTTACCACGGACTATGACACAACTGATCACTTGTTATTAAGAAAAAAATTTAGTTTTTAGAATATTTCTCACCTAGTTATAAAACTAATGCTTCCTACTTTATACCCATTTAAAGCAAAGTAGTATATCTTGTTAACTACTGGAGCAGAACAACAGCAGGAGGTCACTCAGATTGATAATACATTATTTTATTTGTTAATTAATTACTGTCTTAGAAATGAAGTTTTCTAAATCTGAATTTATTTATGGCATCATAATCAGTGGCACAAATAATATGTATTCATTTTCAGGTAGTATAGTGTCTGATTTGATAGTGACTTCACCAGTAATGTTAACTGGGTTTGAAATGCAGTTTGCTTACTAAAAGGCTTTTTTTCACAGCGATACATGGAGCTTGCAGTTTATTATGTAGTCTGTGTTTGTGGGGGGGGGGGGGTAAACTTGTTACTGCAGTACAAAATGCAGTTTTGAATTCCACTTTCAGTGGTGTGTTGTTGATAAAAGAATTTTATGAAAAGGTCACTGAATGGCCTCAATTTGTTTCATTTTTTTTTCTTTTTTTTTTTACTGCAAAATTGAAATTTGAATTGTGTTCAAGATTTTAGTTTGTTTTAAATTATAGGTCTTCTGCAGATGTAGGTGAATCAGGGGATAATATATGCCATGGGACAATTTGGGGAAGGGGTACAATATTTTATTGTAATTATTATTCATTTGTTTGTTAATTAGGATGGAGCACTGATTGTGACAGATTATTTTCAGTTTCATCCTGGCAGAGTAAGAAAAGTAATGATACCAAGTGCAAATTCACAAAATGTGCATTTAAAACATTACAATACAAGATGTAGGCTATAGCTTTGTATCAAATCAAAAAGTAATATGATTGGATGAAATGGATAGGAACACAGTACTGGATGCAAGGGGGCAATAAGCTCTACAAAGAAACCCAGAACTCTTCATAGCAGCATACCTTTCATACAAAACAAGAATAAAAACTTCAAACTATACACAGACTGGATTATATTATACTACATAAAATTTGAAAACACTAGCAGGTAAAACAAATTTGTCAGATATATCTAATCTTAGATATGTTTACTATACATAATGCCCCACTCCAGATTCAGTGCAGGGAAACTTCTAGATTTTCATGAAATTTCCACAGCAACATAACATGTGATTGAAGGACTGATATTAAAATTTTGCTTCATTAGCTACTCCAAATAATCTGACAAGTGAGTATAGAGATCAAAATCCACTAACCACAGCACCTCAAGGAGTATAAGATTAACTTTAAAATGATGTAGTATTTTTCTTCTAATTATTTGAGGCTTTATTGGAACTAACCACTACTACCCGTCACTGCTTATATACCTTTGTGTGACACATGACAAAACCTTACCTGTTAAAACATAACATGTTATTGGTTGGGAGGGTGGCCTAATGGTTAAGGCGTTTGCCTTTCAAACACAAGGTGCAGGGTTTGAGTCTCGCAAGGGATAATTGGCTAGGCTTATCAATGGCTCGTAAGGGCAGTTAGCCTAGTACTAACCTATTAACAAGTTCATGGAGCTGTTCAGGTTTAAAGCCTTTACTGCTTTTCTTTGCTAACACACACAGATTTAAAACGGTGTTGTCTTCTACTTTAGTATGCATTTAACCAATAGTTGCTATGGCATGCAGTCTGAGCTGCCAATAAAATGCATCGATTTCTAGAAAAGTCTCTATGCCACCACCTTCTGCATTCTGGATTATACTTTCTAGTACAACAAAAGAACATTTTTCTAAACTGAAAAAGCATGTAGGGAATGTTTGTGTAAAACACAAGTGGCCTGTTTAGATCTAGTATTATAAAGGTATTGGTAAGTTATCTGTGGCAGTCTGAAACACAACTTATCTACTTAGAATAGCTCATAGCTATCATAGACAGCCAGATACACTGTACAATTGCTATTATAATAAAAGTGGCCTTCAGTTCTTATTATTTTTTGTAAGTCAGCCATGTTAATTTAAGAGTTGATATAAATGAAACAACAGTACTTACAAAATCCACAGTCATATGATTGCTTGAGTTTTTATTTACATAAAATGTCATAGTTTTTTCCATGCTCCATTTAATAATATGCCTTCAGATTTGTGTTTTTTTGTGTGTGAAAACTGGGGACATTGTTTTTGCATATAACTGTGTTAGCCTTCAAAATGCCAATGTTTATAAATAATGTGTCTCATACTAGATGGATCATGGCTATAGTTTAAGCAGAAACTGTAACAAAAATTACCACAGTTAGTACACATTGCTGTAAAATTACCTTCATGCATCATCGAAACAGATTTTTACTTAGCTTTTTTTTTTTTGTCACACCATCAGGAAAAAAATCCATCAATAATTCAATTTTAGAACAGTTGGCTTAAAATATAAAATATCTAATTCCAAAAGGAATAGCTTGTTATTAGAAATCAGCCAGGCTAACCTATTGGCTTAACATTTGTTTGTGTTATTTTTGACAAACCAAGGATGTCCACTCTATGTAGTACAAATAGATACTTCTAATTGTAAGATTTAGGTATACTGTATAAATGAACCTCTTGATATCTGTCCAAATAAATTGTATATCCAGAAAAATTAATCAATCTTGTGATAATGTACCTACAAAAACAATAAATGATATATTATTCAAATATTTAAAAAATGTCTAGTTCAGTTTCATTTCCTTGGCATAGAAGGAATATATCATCTATAAAGCTTGTGTGAAAAATTTGTCCAGATGTAATGAATTAAAAATGTATCATTCCTCCCACATATCTAGTACTACCTTTGTAAATGGCATTGCTACCACTGTATCGATAGCTACAACCCTAACTTGTTCTTAAAATTGATGTTAAATAAAAGTAGTAATTGTTAGAAAGTATTAAGTTCAAGAGTTCACATAAATAGTTGTATGAAAGTTGGCATCATGCAGGTAACCCCAAGCAAACTCCCCAACACACACCTGAGGTACAACTGTTTGAGCATCAGTGTGTATGTGTCTGTGATGATTGACTTGTTTAGGGTGATCTCTCCCTTCATTGAGTTGGTGTAATCATGCAGTTGGTACACATACGCTTGTGGGTGTGGGGGCTTGCGCCAAAAATCAAAGAGAAAAAATGACTACAAATATTTTATCTCCCTTTTGAATTTTAGACATTTTTTCATCTTTTTGATGTGCTGACTTTCATAAAGTTGACATTTCATGGTTGATTCTCCCAAACTATTTCTAAACCAATATTTGGGATGTACCAGCAGTGATGAAAAAATGCTCCACTGAAAAATCTTCTTGTTTCAGTTACTACAAAAAAAAAGGCTATGAAGTCCTTAATATGAGTCTATGCCTTGAACAAAAACAATTTGTAGTTTGTCAGTCAAAATAACTAATGGTTCTGTCATAGGATCATAGGAGTTACTAGGCTAATGTCCCTAAGGCTCTTGCAAGCCTAGCCAAGTTCTAACCTTATTTCCATGATCAGCATCTTTGAAAAAGAAATTAGACCTGAATGATGGACTATATATATATATATATATATATATATATATATATATATATATATATATATATATACATACACACACACACACACACACACACACACACACACACACACACATATATATATGTGTGTGTTTGTGTGTGTGTGTGTGTGTGTGTCATAAACAAAAAACAATCTAGGAATGGGTTTCAATATTGGTCGAGGTGTGAGATGTTTGTAGTTCAGAATATATATATATACCCACCTCAACCCATGTATACCGTATATATATATATATATATATATATATATATATATATATGTATATATATATATATACATATATATATATATATATATATATATATATATATATATGAATCTAGGGAATTCCAAGAAGTGATGGTATTCTGACCAGTTCTCCACAAATACAATTACAAAATCCACTGAAATAGATTTTTCTTGTACACCAGCTCTAGTAATTAACTGTCTGTTTATAAGCTTTGTTGTTTATCAAGAAAAGTAACCCACAAGCAGATTTTCACATCTTGCAACAATATCTGCAGTTCCACAGTATATAGAGGTATCCATGAACACGTCTCTCATCATTATTTGCTTTTATCATTCTAAATTCTTTGTTTCTGTAATAAAGTGTGCATAGAAATTCTTTCTGCAACAGTAAGATAATGTTTTTACTTAGTGGTCTGCTTTGAAATGCAGTAATTTCTGCTTTACAGGAAGCTTCAAAGGAAGACAATGTTTGGTGTGGGAGGATGATTTTTTCCTTCATTTAAGCTGATTAAATATCATATTGTTTAAGATTAATCTACTTAACAAAGCAGCACAAATTTAATTTATAGGAAAAAAGTTGTAGTTCTACTATTATTTTATCAAATGGAATTGTTTAACAAGACTGAAACATTTATATACAGACCCAGAGATTTATGAAAGGGCTCATGCTAAAAAGGTTGTACTCCCATGACATGGTATTTGATGGTTCAGAGACATGTTTTCTGAAGTGAGAAAATACCTCATTATCAGCTAATTTGCATATCTCTAAAGCACAGTTGCTACTACGATGTGCAGATCTTTGCTGATCTGCATGTTACAGTATTGACTGCTGTTCCTACAAACATTGGCACCCTCATCATTCATCCATATGCACAATTACACATTCAAGCATACACACGCACACACATACACACACCCACACACACACACACACACCCACACACACACACACACACACACACACACACACACACACACACACACACACACACACACACACACACACACACACTACAGTCAACATACCTTTCCATGACTTGTCTGCCCTCACCCTATCTAGTTCTTCCCCCAACCCCCATCCCCTTTTAGCTGAGGTGCCATTACGGCACAAAGATTTAAAGAACTCTCTGGGGGTTAGTTTTTTCCCTCCAGGCCCAATCCATGTAATAGTTTAAGTGCTATTACAGCTCCACTGTAGTATGCCAGTAGCTAGTGTTTCTCCTATACACCTGATCCCCACACTGCTGTAAGTGCTGTTATGGCATATTTGTAGTTTACTGGTCGCAAGTTTTTTCCACCAACCCTCAATCCCTGTACTGCTGTAAGTGCTGTTATGGCACAATCATGGCTAAAATTAGGGAATGCAATGTCTGGCAAAGTAAAAACTCCTTAATCAATCTTTAAAAAGGCAACTCAGAGAGCTAATTAAGTCCACCAATGCCAAATTGGAGGAAAAATCGGTCTCCTAGGACAAAGGCAATCACAAGGCATTCTTCACCTATGTCTGTAACCTCAAAGGTAATACAGAACAATGTGCCAAACTAATCTTAATTGGAGACACCTATACTGAGCTTGAGGACATAGCAAATCTACTGCTCAACACATTTAGCATCAATTTTGCAACCTTTCTTCAGACAACACTCATGAAATTCCCTCATCTACAACCCCCTTCAAGTAACTCTCCAAATCCATGAAAACTGCTTCAATGGGCTCAGATAATATTCCAGGTTGCTTTCTTAATAGCATGAAACATAGGTTCATAGGTTCATAGGACATTACTATGCTAACAGCTTAACGGCTCTTACAAGCCTAGCCGCCAATATAATTCAATTTTATCTAATATATGGCCACTAGGGGCAAGAGGATCACATGGATTTGTGCCTGTGGATTGAATATCTTACAGATTGCCCTTGTCCACAAGGGACATAGGCACTACTCCAGGTATGATTTTACGATTTCCCATTGATTCTTCCAAACTGCAATTAAAGAGGGAAATGGAAGGGCTCTGCTTAATGTGAATAGATAGCCTGTTCCAAAGAAGGGGCAATCTCTGAGACACATATCTGTCACTCCTGCATGTTCTGTTTGAGTTGCTGACTACTGGGATTATTAGAGTCACTATTTAACCACAGCTGTTAGACAGGCTTTGTACCAGGTGAATGAATGACTGCAACTGTCATCCCTTTTTACAAGGGTGGCACATTTATGGACCTGCGTAACTACAGACCCATACATAAGTCTGACTAGTCTTATTTGCAAAGGCATTGAATTATTATGGAAATGATAAACTATGACACAAAAAAAACTTTCAATACAGGATCCAACCTACTATGGTTTCATCAAGGGCAGTCATGCCTACTCAACCTAGTGGACTTCTTTGAGAAGGTTACCAAAACAATAGAGGAGGCAAATAATGCATACTGTCCATCTCAACTTGACAAAACATTCAAAGAAATATCCGATTTGGGCATTGTTGACCAACACACAAAATTATTTATAGACCTCTATGTCACCTACTGGATAGCGGCATGTCTCATAGATAAGACCCAAGAAGTTAGGATCAGGGAACCTATCCCCACATAGAGGACAGGCACTAGTGAAATGCCTCAATGTTCAGTGCATCTAGTTGTCTGTAGCCAAGGCCAATGTCAAGGGCCTCTGGTTGACTAGGTTTGAGGATGACAGCAAACTAGGTGCAGTCATAGAATCATCCAATGATACGGACTAATGATCAGACAAATAACTGGTGCTAGAGCCACAGCCTAAACTCAATGCCAAGAAATGCATAATAATATCCATTGGGAAAATGGCTACCCCTTTAAACAACCACATTGATAATACACCCCTAAGAGTAAACCCAGTGGTCAGGGATTTGGTAACACATGAAAGCAGTAACCTGGCCTATGACCATCATACATCTACAGTTGAAATAAATCACTCTATGTTGCACAATTTATAAACAAGTCTATCACATCTCAGATCCATGGATGGCATTTTTCTGCTGTACTTGGCCTTCATCTCACCAGTCATTGAATACAATGCTCCTTCAATATGTATCTGACCAGGCATATGCAACAACTAGAGTATCCACAGAGATTCTTCACAAATACACGGCATAAACAATATGCCCTATGCAGATAGCCTCAAAGACCTATCTCTGTACTCTCTCCCCTAGAGACTAGTGAGATGAGGTGTATGCCTGGTCTACAATGCATCCTCAGATCTTATCCTGATGAACCTGTTGCACATTTGCAAAGAAACAGCACCAGATTTACCTTATCTAGGGACCTAAACCTTATCTGCAGCATAAATAGCACCTTCTCAAGGATGTTCACCAGATAGGACAGATACATTCCTCAGAGACAACCCATTTACTAGAAAGGCTTCCCATCCATGTGAAGTACAGTTCTTCCCTGACTCATTTCAAGCATAACTTTGACCAGTGGATGGGGAAATAGAAATTTATTCCTGGTCTGACACCTCTGTCTCTCTCTCTCTGTCTCTCTCTCTCTCTAATAGACAAAGACAGCTTGAACCCCATTGTCAAAGCCTACATACATCCCATTTGAACAAACCTTAGGGTATTATAACTTGTTAGATACATTTGGATAGCATGGCTACACCCCTTGTGTCATTAGCCTAGCATTTGTCTATGAATAGATGAAACTGGTTTCTAGTGTTTCCTCCCACCCTCCAGTCTTTTTACTGCTGTTGATGCCTTTATTGCACTCAGATTTTTGAATAATCCTTGGTCTCTAGTATCTCCATCTTCCCCAGTCCCTATAATTATTTTGTGCTCTGTAGATGAAAATGTCCACATTCTCTACTGTAATGTGATGTGGCTGGCCATGCTGCTCTACATGGCTTAGTAATTTCTTGAATTGCCTGCATTAAGATGCCTTAGCATATGCCTCTCCCATCAACTGCCTCATTAGCATTCAGCATAGCTATAGAACCAGTCCTACATGGTGCTACATATTTTCATGACAGAGCACTGCAGCACCATTTTAGGGCTGTTTCTGCATGTAAAAGGTTATCAAAATGCGT
The DNA here is from genome assembly GCF_019279795.1 of Protopterus annectens. Classification (NCBI taxonomy): domain Eukaryota; kingdom Metazoa; phylum Chordata; order Ceratodontiformes; family Protopteridae; genus Protopterus; species Protopterus annectens. The sequence goes on from NC_056727.1 coordinate 1,052,166,754, forward strand.
ATGCATTTTGGTACTTTCTGAATTTCCCCAAGAGCTTCATTGACTGTCCATAGGAAAATAAAGCTCTCTGTGTTGTATTTGTAAGACCTATAACCATGAGTCCCAGAATTAAAGAAAAAAAAATCAGAAATCCTACAAGGGAACAGTGTCTCCATAAAAGTTGTTTACTTTTTTCGAGGGGGGGTGCATTCCTTCATAATCCCTCTACTGAAATGTACTAACTTTGAGATTGTTATACCTATATTTCAGGCATCATTGTGGATTGCTTGTGTATGGTGACAATGAGGACATTTCTAATTTGTCCTAACCTGCCCCCTGGGTGGGAGAAGATTTGGGACCTCCATCATCACAGGACCTACATTTCCTTCCTCTTCATATGTGCATGCCCATGCACTTGCATGATAAATGTTAGTGGCAGTTGGTGGGCTGGTGTACCATACACATGCCCCTAGGTTGTGGGTCTGTGTCTATTGCAATCTTTGCCTAACTCTGCCACTCCTATTTGGGTATGCTTATCCTCCCAGCCTGCTCCATCAAGCACCCAGGCCACTAACTGAACTCAGATCGCCTGGGTCATGGGGAGAACTTTATCATTCCATATCACCAGGGTGGTTATGATTTGCCTAATGTTTGAAAGTTAAGCACTGTTTCTTTTTTCTGTTGTACATTTTATTACTTGCTTAATTCCACCAAAATAATTTTTCTTGACTTTACCTGTTTTTCCTGCCATACTATTATGCATTTATGAATGCAAATTTAATAGTATTATGAAACTTGTTGATTATATCTTGGGCAGATTTATTTGGGTCATTGAGTACAGCATCCCAGTCCATTCCAATATGTGTATAATTTCTAACATAACCACAAAAAAATGTGCAGAAAGTGATATTCAAACTGTAAATCCAAGCAAATCACCAGATAGCCGACGTCCTCCAACCTTAAACAATGATTTATTCAAAATACACACTGGACACTATGTAAAAATAATAAAAGTTAAGCGCTTTCGTCGGTAGACTTCTTCAGAACTGTTCCTATTGAAAAAAGCACCCTTTTTTACACACACAATTACATTCAATAAAATCAATTATTCTATTAAAATAACAATCACTTCTTAAAGAGGAAAGTTAGATACAACAAATATGTCATAGTAACCCCTAAAGGGTAGGTATTTACAAAAAAAAATGTATCTGTAAAAAGTGATGAATGTGTAAGCAGAAAAAAGAAAAAAACATAAAGGGTATGAAAAGGTTGCTGACCCTTTATGTAAATTTACAATTTTGATGCCCTATATTTTAGCTCAGGAACAATACTAACACAATAATTTAATCCAGGTGGAGCCGTGGCATTCAGCTCTAGCTGCCATCTAGCTTCAGCTCTTAGAAGCTTATTTTTCCAATCTCCACCTCTCATATCTTTAACCACCACTTCAAGTATGCCAAACAAAAATGTGTGGTCAGAATTTACTTTAATATGTTTAAATAAAGCATTCTTCTCATCTTTTCTAGAAATACTATATAAGTGTTCATAAATCCTCCTACTTAACTTCCTTTCTGTCTTCCCTATATAAAAATGTTTACATTGTTGGCATACAGCCAAGAAAACTTTCCTCTTTAAGAGGTGATTGTTATTTTAATAGAATAATTGATTTTATTGAATGTAATTGTGTGTGTATAAAAGAGGGTACTTTTTTCAATAGGAACAGTTCTGAAGAAGTCTACCGACGAAAGCGCTTAACTTTTATTATTTTTACATAGTGTCCAGTGTGTATTTTGAATAAATCATTGTTTAAGGTTGGAGGACGTTGGCTACGTGGTGATTTGTTTGGATTTATCATTTCTAACATCATAGCTATGGTAGGTAAAGTTTAGGAATGATAATATGTATGTGATTCAGTCTGATTTTTACTCGTAGGTTAAAGATGTTGGTATCATGATCATTGTTAAATACAGAGTGCATAATGGTGAGTGGGCAGCAAAAAGTCTGAGGTTTGTTAGTATGAGGTCTAAGATACTTTAACACCCCTAGAGAAATTTCATACTGTTTGTTTCATGTCATTTTGATTAATACAGCCAGTAAATATTTTGGCATACACTTATTTAGCAAGGATAACTTAGTCAGTCTACGGATAGTTAAAACTAACCTAAAAAGCTATAGCTTTAGCAAATATTTCATGCTTCTGTATACTCAGGGAATACTCATGCTCTTCCAAGACATACTGCATGACAGGTTTCTGTAGCACCTTTGTCACTACATAATCTGCTGTCCTAAATTAATATACAGCCACCTATGCCATCAGATCTGTAACTATGACAGGAAGTACATCCTTGAATCTACAAAGTGCATTTTGAAACAGATTTCACTACTAGTACATATAACATTGTATGCCAGGCTAAGAAAACCTTCCGTATAACTAATTTTATAAGTGAGAATGTTGGCAGACCATCCCTTTTTAATATCATCATCATCCGCATCTTTCCTATTTCCCACATGAGGTCAGGGTGTCATGTCAGCTATCACCATCTGTCTCTATTCACTGTCATTCTCCTACCTTCTTCGATACTCATGACTGTTGCAGATCTCTAACACAATCCATCCGCCTCTTTGCTGGATGCCCTCATTTCCTCTTGCTTTCTTCCTGTCTGTCCCAAATCTTCTTCACCAGATTGCCTGTTGCTTTTCTGCACCTGCACCAAAACCACTGCAATCTGCTATCTTCAAACTTTTTTTGCAATTGGAGCTACTTTGGCTTCTGCTCTGATATCCTTATTTCTTAGTCTGTCCCACGATGTGCATCCTACCTTCCATCTCAGGCACTTCACCTCTTCATCGATAGCTTCTTCAACTGTTCTCATTGCACTGCCCAGGTTTCTGTACCACACAGTATATTGGTACAACTTATTTTTCAATTTCTTTGGCAGTCTTCTGACATACACTACCCCTAACACTCTGTGCCAGTTATCTGCAGCCCCTCTGATTCTCAGTTTGGCCTCCTCATTCAGATTCTTCTTCTCAAACACCCCTCCCAGATACTTGCAACTGTTAACCTGTTCAACTATCACCACTTCTATCTCATTTCTCAACTTCTTCTGATTTACCCCATTTGTTGCCATTACCACTGTCTTATCTTTGTTTAGTTTCATCCCATGTGCCATCAGTTTTGCATTCCATTCCCCTATACTTTGCAAGTATTTACTTAGAGTCTGCCTATAATACCATGTTCTCAGCATATAGCAGCTTGGTTGATCTGTCCCCTCCAGCCTGTTTACTAATGTCCATCACCAGTATGAGCATCAGTGGGGTCAATGCTGAACACTGATACACCCCAACTTCCACTAGGAACCCCTCTATGAGACCAAAAGCTATTCATACTTGAGTCATTGGACTCTTGCAGACAGTCTGCACTAATTCTACTAATGTTTCAAGGGCTGCAAAACACAGCAGGGCTACCCAAATCAGCTTTCATGGGAATTCATCATATGCTTTCTAAAGCCTAGTGTGGATCAGAGTATAAGCGCTGTGTCTTTAAGAAGCATGTCAAGTACTGAGCATGCACGTATAAATACCAGGCACGTGTTCTTCCCAGTGCCATTTTGAGAAAGCAGCCAGAGAGTGAGCATGTATGATTGCAGTAGTTAGTTTGTATATAAGTTACTTAAGTTAAAGTCAGTAAACATCTATTGTGATGTTAGTATAAAATAAACCTGCTTGAACAGAACCCATGTAGACTCTTCTATTGTGTCCAAAGTAGGAGAGTGACATGTTGTCAGAACCGGGATCACAGAGAATAATATTCAGAGCCATGAGCTACAGAGATGACAATGAAGGTAAACTAAGAGAAAAAGGCACAAAAAAGAGCCAGAAAACAATCAAAGGTAATGTGAAGTCGCACAAACTGTTTATTTTATAAAAAAGACAAAATGGAGCATTACAAGGGCGCAATCTGCATTATTAAACAAACGGGAGGCACAAAAGGTTTATTAACTAAGGAAAATGTTTAAAATAAAGATATTTGACAAAACAATTGTCAGAAAAGTAAAACGAGCATGTTTAAAGCAAAACAAGTATATTTAAAGCAAAATGAGTGTGTTTAAAGCAAAATGGGCTTGTTTACAGTAAAATGAGCACAAGAAAAGTACAGTTGGCATGAAAAGAGATTAAACAAGCAAAATGAATACAATAAGGTCAAAATGAGCACATTAAGCATAAATAAAACAAGGCGACATGTTTTTTGGCAAAGTGCTGTGTTTTGGCATAACTACGACTTTGTATTATATCAAGGACATAACTAAAGTCATTTGAAGTATCTCAAAGTATGCAAAAGTGCTTACAGTGTGTGCTGATTACTGTGTATGTATTCCATAGAGTTTATTTGTGTGCAAAGGGCAACTATTTCATGAAGTGCAGTCAAAGTATAGCCATTTTGAAAAAATTCTTGTGCTGGGTGTGTCTGTGTGCAAAGTACCACCATTACAGAGTGTTTCTTGCACTGTAAAGAGTTGCCTAGTAAGCATAGGCCAACTAGGCGGCCGCCTAGGGCGCCATTCTATTAGGGGCACTTTTGCATTATTTATTTGGTGCATGTAGACCAGTTGGCAGCAATGGGTGGTGGTGGCGGGCACCGTGGAGACCTTTTGCCTAGGGCACCAGTTGACCTAAGGCCGCTCCTGAGTAAGGTACCACCATTTTGGGGAAATTTCAGTGTGCTATGTATTGTTTATTGGCAAAGTGCAATTACTTCAAAATGTTATTGACTCTGAGCTTCTCCTGGCCAGTTCATTTGCATCATACAATTATTTGAAATGTTTCTTAGCAAGACGATAAATTACTTTTGCAAGGCAATAATTTCAAGAGTATTACAGTGCCCAAGAGACTTATTTTGCAAAGTTCAGTTATACAGCGGCTTGTTGTGCTGTTGGACAAAGTTATAAATACTAGCATACATTTCTGTCAGGTGTGTATGTGTATGTGTTTGTGCTTATTTACAAAACCCTTCACTGGTATGTGTTAATATGGCAGATATATTTCGAAAGCCCTTACCACTTGTATTTGATCAGAATATTGCAGAGAATTGGAGAATATTTGAGCAAGAGTATATTTTTATACAAGCAGCTTATTCAGGTAAAGATGCATATACCAAGGCATTCATTTTGTTAAACCTTGCTGGGTCAGAGGCCATAGAAAGAGAGTGTTCATTTGTGTATGGTGCAGCAGTATATGAGGGAGAAGGTGAAAATCGTCATATTGTTGTACAGGCTGAATCAAGGGAAAACCCAGAGTGTTTGAAGTGCAAGTTCAGAGAAATGTGTAACTCCAGACAAATATTACATTAGAGAGAAATTTGTTTTACACGACAGATCACAAACCAGGGGAAACGTTTGCAGCTTATATAAGTAACCTGAGAAACAAAGCTAAAACATGTCAGTTTGGTGACTTAAAAGATGAGTTAATAAAGGACAGGCTCATGTGTGGTATTAATACTGCTGCTGTGAGAAAGATCTTGCTTTGTGACAGTGATTTAATGTTGAATAAAGTTATAGAGATTTGTCAAATCTATGAAGTGACAGAAAAACACACAAGTATACTTGTGTGTGACAAGAGCATGGTTTCAGCAGGGTCCAAAGCAATTGTAGATAGTATGCAACATGTTTCAAACAGAAGTAGGCCTAAGCACATAGCAGTCACAGCTCCTGCTGGCTTATCAGAGAAACCACATAGTTTTCCTGCAAGTTCTCAGACTAGTTCAGTTACAGGAGCATACTCAGTGTAGTACAAATGTGAATCGGCAAAACCGAAGTCCAGCTTTATTGTTAACGGACAGAAATGTGTTGCAAATCATGAGCCTAAGAGAAAGAAATGCTTAGCATTTGGTCAGCAATGTCACGAGTGTAGAAAATGGAACCATTTTCAAAAGTTTTGCAAATCAAGTAAACCCCACACAGTTGTAAAGAAAGGTCACACATGAAAGCAAGTTGATTAAGCAAAGCCGCAGCAGTTAGCTTTCTATGTAGATGGTGTATCAGTGCTTGGTAAAAGAGTTGATGCAGTGAATTTATTAGTAAAAAGCAGTGTTTTGCACTGTCCGGGTCAATGGTAAATCCACAGAGCTTAAAGTACACACTGGTTCAAAGTATAATGTTATATCAGCAGACATATCTGCTAAAGTGAGAACTAATGAACAACTCAATGTGGCCAGTAATGAGAAACGTATTGCTTATGGAGGTGAAGAAATCCAAACCGAAGGCTCAGTGATGCTTTCATGTTATTTGGCCAAAAACTGTTACAACTTGTTATTCTATGTAGTCCAAAGACCAGTACAGTCTATACTGGGTCTTAAAGACAGTTTGAGAATGAATCTGCTTTCTTTTACCAAAGAAGTTCATGTAAGTGCATCTCCTAGTTCCAATTTTTCTGAAGCCATTTTCTCAGAATTCACTGATGTTTTTGATGACAAGTTGGGCAAACTTCTATTTGTGTATTCCATGAAGTTAAATCCAGAGGTCACTTCATTAGTCGCATTGGCAAGAAGAGTTCAGATAGCTATGCAGGATAAAGTTAAAGCTCAGTTGGATAAAATGGTGCAGAAAGGTGTGATTTGTCCAGTTACAGAACCAACGGAATGGGTGTCATCTATGGTAGCAGCTCACAAAGAAGTCTCAGATGAAATTAGAATATGTATTGACCCAAGAGATTTGAACAAAGCATTGAAGAGACCACATCATTCAATGCGCACAGTCGAAGAGGTCGCAGCCCTAATACCGAAATCCACTGTTTTTTTCTGTCTTGGATGCAAAAAGTTAATTTTGGCAAGTGATGTTTGATCACAAATCCTCATTACTAACCACTTTTGATACTCTGTTTGGCCAATGCAGATTCCTGAAAGGATGACATTTGGAATAAATTCTGCAAGTGAAGTATTTCAGCATGCAATGGAGCAAATTTTTTTGGGGTATCCTTGTGCCATAATAGTAGATGACTTACTAGTTGGAGGCAATGGTGAAGCAGAGCATGACAGAAACCTAAGGAGAGTTCTAGGCAGAGCATGTTCATAGGTTCATAGGTTCATAGGTAGGTACTAAGCTATTGGCCCTGGGGCCTATACAAGCCCAGCCAAAAAGGTACCCTGGCTTTTGCCACCCAAGAAAATAATTTTCCTGTGCCACTGCTGAACAGAGCCACAGAGGTGATCCCTGGGGTGAATTTCCTATTAAAAATCCAATCATCAAGATTTTTCTTCAAGAGTGCTAATGAGGAGTTTTGTTTGATATAGATAGGTAGTTTATTCCAGAGTATGGGAAGTCTCTGGGATAGGAATCTATCCCTCCGGGATGTTCTGTTTATTGTGGTGACAAGGTTTAGGTCCCTAGAGCGTGTAGCTCAGAGGGATTGGGATTTCTTTAAGTGGAGCATGTCCAACAGCTCTGGGTTTGACATAGCTTTGTATGTTAGGCAGAGATCACCTCTGAGTAGGCGATATGCGACGGAGTAAAGCTGGAGTTTTTTGAGACGGTCGGCGTAGGGCATCTGTTTGAGGACGGTAATCCTCTTTGTGAGGTATTTCTGTGGCCTTTCCAGTTGTTGTAGATGTCTTGTGAGGTACATACCAAAAGGGACGTTGTACTCTATAATGGGTCTAATGAGTGATGAGTAGAGGGGAACAATGACCTCTTTTTTTCTGGATGAGAAACCTTTTGTGATGAGGTGTGCCATGTAGAAGGAATTCCTGACTACTGTGGCGATGTGATTATCAAAGTAAAGACTACTTTCCACCTGTGTCCCAAGGTCTCTTATCGCACTTTCAGTGTTAAGTATACTACTGCCTATGTTGTAGTTTATGGGTACAGAGTTTTTACCAAAGGGGATGACAATGCACTTTTTAGCATTGAGCTTGAGGCCATAGCTTTGACACCAGGCATCTGTCTCAGTGAGGCCCTTTTGTAGGATGTCCACATCGTTAGGAGTTTCGATTATGGCTCCTAGTTTGCAGTCATCTGTGAACTTCTTTAACCAAAGACCTTCTGTGTTAGCCTGTACTTCAGAGAAGTAGCTACAAACAGGAAAGGACCCAGGACTGAACCCTGTGATACTCCACTTGTCACTGGTCTGAAGTCAGATTTGGAGTCTGCTACTTTCACAGTGTGGGTTCTGTCAGTGAGCCAGTTGGCAACCCATCTTGTGACATAGGGATTTATACCTAGTTTAGTGAGTTTATCTATAAGTCCAGAGTGGGGGATGGTGTTGAAAGCCTTGGCAAGATCTAGATAGGCTGTGTGAACCCCCTTACCCTTGTCTACGGCTTTGGTGACTGCTTTAAAGAAGTCTATCAGGTTTAGTAGACATGATCTGCCTTTTACAAAGCAGAACTGGGTGGGCTCCAGAGTTTGGAGATTACCAATGTCTTTGTTTATAAGTTCCATGATGATACATTCCATGGCCTTGCAGACCAGGCTCATCAGTCTAATGGGGCGGTAGTTCCTGGGGTCCGTGGTGGCTCCCCCCTTGTGGAGTGGGATAACCATTGCTGTGTGCCATTCAGCAGGCACAAAGCCTGAGGTGAGGCTATGATTGAACATGGTACTTAGGTGGGGTGCCAGTTCATTCTGTAGTTCATGTAGAACGCAGCCTGAGATGTTGTCTGGTCCCATGGATGCTGTGTTCTTGGCTTAGGAGAGTGTGGTTTTTACCTGTGCAGCCGTGATTACAGGAACTTTGCATTCTTCTGGTATAGAGATGGGTTCTTTAGGTGGTGAGAGGGGGGTAAAGTTAGCACTGAACCTATCTGCCAGGATGTTGGCAATATCAGTTGGGTCTGTATATTTAGTGCCATTGTGCTGTAACTCAGAGCAGATCTGAGTGTTGCCATTGAGTTTCTTGACATAGCTATATAATGCTTTGTGGCTGTCTTTAAAATCAGTGGCAATTTTGTTTTCATAACTAGCTTTAGAGTATTTTATCAGGGATCACAGCTTCTAACTGAGGCTGACAAGGAAGCTCCTCCACTCGTGGGATTTTACTCTCTTTTGCAACCGTTTCTTCCTTCTGTTGTACAGTTTGTTTATGGTAGGGGACCACCAGATTGGTTTCCTTTTTTTGAAGGATAGCGTCTTGGTTCTGTTTGGGATAGCACAATCCATGCACTCATGTAAGTGCTTGTAAAGTGAAATTGTGTAGGATTCAGTAGTCGTAACTGTATTGTCCATCTGCATGGGTGTCATGAAGTTCACCACTTCTGTCTTAAGAAGCATGAAGTTGGCTTTGGAGAATTTTTTTACCATGGTTTCCTTAATGGGGGGTGGAGGCAGTATGTGGATATCTAGGGTAATTAGCTTATGGTCGATTGGACCAATGAGGCGTTGACTTCAGGTGTGGAACACCAGTCACTCATATTGGTAATGACTAGATCTGGGATATTGTTGCCCCTGGTGGGGGTGTGGATAAGTTGATCCAGGGCATTGGAGTTTATGAATTCCAGAGAGCGTTGAGTGAAGGAGTTGGTACATGAGTAGTTTTCCCAGTTAATGATGGGGTAGTTGAAATCACCCATTATTAGGGTGTTCGGTTGAACCCTAATATTTTCCAGTACATCAAGAAAAAAGGATTGGGAATCCTGGGGCATGGTGGGTGATCTGTAGCAAGCTACAATTTGGATTGCAGTTTTGCCCAGAGTTAGTTGCACTTGGATAACCTCAGCTGCATTATGCTGAGCAACTAGCCTGGAGGTGTGGATATCCTTATTGAATATGGACACACCTCCGCCTTTGGTGTTCCGTTCATGTGAAGTAAACATGAAGCTCAATCCTCTGAAGTGCAAATTTAGACTGCCAGAAGTTACATATGTAGGTCATTTATTTACTCGTACTGGCTTGAGACCAGACCCAACCAAGCAAACAGCTATTCTTGAGCTGTCAGCCCCAGACAATATTCAAGCTCTACAGAATTTCCTAGGCATGGTCAACTATTTAGGCAAGTTTATACCAGACTTCAGTAAGTTGAAAGCACTTTTAAGAGAACTGGCACACAAAAATGTTGCATGGTCATGGTTAGAACAGAACCAGAAGGCATTTGAAGACCGCAAGTGGAAAATTGCCACCCCCACCTATGTTAAAATACTACGATGTGAATAAATCATTCACTCTTTCCTGTGATGCTTCAAAATTTGGTCTTAGCACAGTTATACTTCAAGAGGGCAGACCAGTAGCCTGTGCATCTACAACACTTACCCAAACTGAGATGCAGTATGCTCAAATTGAGAAAGAACTTTTGGCAATAGTATTTGCATGTTCCAAATTTCATGATTATATTTATGGTCAAGCTATTTAGATTGAAACTGACCACCACCCTCTAGTTACTATTCTAAAGAAGCCTATGCATTCAGCTCTAGTGAGATTATAAAGAATAATGCTCAAATTGCAACTTCAAAATAGTCTATATGAAAGGCAAACTGCTCTATCTGGCTGATACCTTATCTAGATTGACCAGAAATATGAAGTAACAGCTTGATGTAGAGAATTTTGACTTTGACTTGATAGCAGTGCATAATTTTTCTACCACTAGGCTTGATGAGTTAAGAGACACACAAAGACTGATGCGATTTTGCAAAAGCTCAAACATTACATTAATGTTGGATGGTCGTCAAAGCAATCTAGTGTACCACCTGAAGTGCAAACCTATTTTCCTTGCAGAGACAAAATGTTGATGGAAGATGGCATTATTTTCAAAGATGCTAAAATTGTTGTTCCTGCTTCCTTACAACAAGAATATATCCAGATTTTGCATCGTAGTCATCCAGGTTGCACATCCCTTAAGAGAAGAGCAAGAGAATTACTATTTTGGCCTTCATTAATCAAAGACATTGATAAAGTACTTTCTTCTTGTTTAGTATGCAATAGTACTAGATAACATTTGCAAAGAGAACCACTTCAGCTAAGTCCAGTTCCTGAACTACCTTGGTCAACAGTAGCCACCGATATCTTCAAGTGGAATAATCAACCCTACTTTGTATTGGTCGACTCTTATTCAAACTGGTTTGAGATTGATATACTAGCTAACCTAACATTCACTGCTGTTATTACTAAGTTGAAATGTCATGTCTTATTCCATAGTAGTCCACACCAAGTTATTTCTGAAAATGGTACTCAATTTACCAGTCAGTTGTTTCAGAAATTTTCAAGAGAATGGGACTTTGTACATGTTACTAGCTGTCTTGAATATCCACAGTCAAATGATCTAGCTGGACATGCAGTGCAGAGTGCAAAGCAATTGCTTGAAAGGTCAAAGCATGATAATACTAATGTCTTTTTGAATATACTTAATCTCAAAAACATACACAATGACGATATTTTTGGCTCACCTGCTTAAAGACTTCTATCCAGGCAAACCAGAATGATGCTACCTATTAGTTCCAGTTTATTGAGGCCTAAAGCTAAGAACAATAAAACCATCAAGGCTCAATTATTCTCAAAGCTTTCTATCTAGAAGTTCAGTTATGATAAATTGAGCAGATTTCTTTGTCCATTGAGGGAAGGAGAGACAGTGAGAATACAAACAGCGAAAGGTTTCAACCAGATTAGTCAAGTTACAGGTATATGTGCCAAGCCGAGATCCTACCTTGTAGAAGCTGAGGGTATGGAGTACCAGAGAAATCACAGATATCTTCATCCTGTACCAGAATCAGCATAGCAGCATTGTTCCTCTGATACAGACACTAGATCTCAGAGTGAATCAAATGTTGTTTCCATCCCAGAGTGTGTTCCAGCCTTTGATTCTACTCCTGAAGATGATCCAAGTACTTCCAAGGTTGAATATTTTGACGAGACAGCTCCTGTTGCTAAAAATCAATTCCCAGTTTTATGTCACACAATATGGTCGAATATCCAGACCATGTGAAATATGCAGCAACATGGACTTAACTGTGTATATATGTACTTAGTCTTGTATAAATGCATGACAAAGATCTATCTGTGATATCTGCGTGCCAAATAGATTCTTAACGTGGCACGATCTATTTCTCAAAGAGGAAGGACGTAGATCAGAGTGTAAGTGCTGTGCTTTTAAGAAGCATGCCAAGTACTGAGTGTGCATGTATAAATACCAGGCACGTGTTCTTCTAAGTGCCATTTTGAGAGTGCAGCCAGAGAGTGAGCATGTATGATTGCAGTAGTTAGTTTATATATAAGTTACTTAAGTTAAAGTCAGTAAACTTCTATTGTGATGTGTTTGTATAAAATGAAGCTGCTTGAAAATAACCCACAAGGACTGTTGTATTGTGTCTGACATAGGAGAGTGACACCTAGGAAAGCCCAGTTGGACTCTTTAACCATCTCTAGTTTCTTCTCATTTGTCTGTCTCACTGCGAACATTGTGTCCGTTGTGCTGCTTCCTGATCTGAATTCAAAGTGCTCATCCCATCTTACTTTCTGCTACTCTGCATATGCATTTGTCAATCACTTTCTCCAGAACTTTCATGCAGTGTGATAGGGTTTGATATCTCTGTACTGCCCATGTTTGTGAATGCCCACTTTGTTCTTGAACACTGGCAAAAATATGCTTATTCTTCAGTCATTTGGGATACACCTTTCTCTCCATACTAGGTTCATAGGTTCATAGGTTCGTACTAGGCTATCTGCCCTAGGGCATTTATAAGCCTAGCCAGAGTGTATGTCTTACACACCACCCCTTATGAATGAGAATACTCTTTTAGGTTTAGTTTACTATGCCCTCTCTGTCTAGTAGTGACATAGATGAATAGAGTCAGTGAGGGGCTCTGCCTAACATGGACTGGGATTCTGTTCCCAGAGTGTAGGAGCCTCTTATGTTTAAGACCCTTTATCCTCTTGGTGAGGAACTGATCTAGATGTGAAACCCTTCATGATAAGGTGGGCAATATAGAAGGTCTTCCTAACCACTTTGGCAATGTGAGTGTCAAATGAGAGGTTACTGTCAACCTGGGTCCCTAGGTCCCTGATTACCTCTGGCACCAATTATCCATTTCTATATGGCCTCTCTGAAGGATGTTTGTGTCTTTGCAGTCATCCATCTTGTGACATATGGGTTTACATTTAAGCTGGTGAGTTTGTCAGTGACTGTTTCAAAAAGTTGACCAAGTTCAAAGGCAGGATCTGCCTTGACACAAAGCCAAATTGGGTAGATCAATGTCTGTAGTCCCCCCCCAATGTTGTTTATTAGTTCCATAATGATCCTCCATATGCTTTGCAGACCAGGCTCATGCTAAGATTAAACAGCAGCCTTATGTGTGGGTTTAGTTCCTCTTGGGTTCATGTGGCACACAGCCCGGACACATCCCGGTCCCATTGATGCTGTGTTTTAGCTTTTAGAGAGGGCGCTCTCACCTGGGCATCTGAGATGTTATTTGGACTAACTCTGAGCATATCTGTGAGTTTCCACCCAGGTTTCTAACATAGCTAAAAGAGGCCTGTGATTGTGTTTTTTGTCATTTTTTTATTATTTCTCTCAAAAGTTGGCCTTGAATGATTTTATGAGTGATCGAGTTTTTTTTTGCTAGTACTGAGAGAGATTCCTTTCCTTTTAGGGATTTTGCTCTGTGTAGTAGCTAGCTTCTTCTGTTTGGGGAAAGGGGTCTTGTTTTTTTTGGGATTGCATGTCCATGCATTCTTGAAAGGCCCATAGAGAAGGCATTTGGGGCCTTGAAAGATACCACTTCAGTCTTAAGAAGTGTGAAAAGTTTTTTGAGAAGTTCTCCTGGTGTTTTTGTGCAGGGGGGGGGGGGGGGGGGATGTTGATTTGAGATTAATTTATAATTTATGGTCTGATCTCCAATGTAGGATGTGGTGGAGTGCAGCATCCCCATGTTTGTGATGATCAGGTCTAGTATATTGTCTCCTCTCTCTCTTGTGGGAATGGTGACTAGTTGTTCCATTGCATTTGAGTTTATGAATTCTAAGAACCTTTGGGCTAGGGTGGGGGGGCTTGAGTAATCCCAGTCTATGTTTCTGATAGTGCTGGGGTGCTCTCAGGAGCCTTGAACCAGGTTTCAGTCACTGCAACATCGATGTTCATGAGTACCCTCAAGAACGATTTCTCCCCTATCTCACCCAACATCTTTATCACATCTGCTGTGACCTCATCTGAGCCTGCTGCTTTCCTTGACTTCATTTTCCTTAGTGCTGTTCTTACTTCCTCTATAGTGGCATCATCCCTCTTCTTTCATCATAGGTTGTGTCTGGGGCAATACAGCTTCTGTGGGGTTTTCTTCATCCCAAAGCTGCTTGAAGTACTCCTTCCATCTGCCTTTGATGTCCTGTGGATTGTAAGCAGGTTGTTGCTGGCATTCCTTATGAAGGGTGTCTGACTAGTTTCTTTATTTTTCTGTCTTTGCCTTGCAACCTGATATAACTTCTCTGTGTCACTTAATGAATCACTTTCCAGAAGCTAGTAGAGTAGCTCTGATAACGTGTTCTTTCCTATTGCAACTCCTTTCTTAGCATAGTTGTTATCCAACCAGTATTTCTTCTGTCTTGGTCTGTATTTCCTATCTCCCACTTTTTCCTACACTCTTTCATTCATTTGATGACTTCCTGGACCTCTGAATTCCACCACCAGCTTTACTTATGTACCTTATTTCCATATCTGGCTCGGATGCATATCTGTTCGGTAGTCTTAATACATGCTGTTTTTAAGTGCTGCCGTTCCTCTTCAACTCCACTTATTTCCTCTTCTTGAGGTGCTAGAGCCCTGAGTAATGACTTGAACTGTTGTGCTTTATCTCCAGTCAAGTTTCAGGTTTTCAGCTTTGTCTCTGTTGACCTTAGAGCCTTCTCTGATCACTGTTTGCAGCTGATTGTGGTAATCAGTAGTATATGCTGTGGGCCACTGTGGGCTGATTGTTTTATTGGGGATGACTTTGCAATTACTGCTTCTAAACCTCTGCTCTTTCCTTACTAGGAAGAAGTCTACCTGAGATGCATGATGGCCACTCCTGCATGTGTTCTTGTGATATGAGCTGGCCACCATCAAGCCATTTGCCAGACATATGGCAAGAAGGGCCTCTGCTTCTTGATTCTTTCTATCCCACCTATGTGGATCCAGACAATCCTCATACCTTGCTCTGTCTGGACTGATATATGCATTGGCGTTATCCATTATCATGTTGGCCTACTATATCTAGTAGGTCCTAGTACTGCTGCCTGAAAGCCCACTTTTCTTCACTATTACAAAGCTGCTGTGGAGTATAGGCTGAAATTCTGAACAGTGTCCTATCCTTAGAAATGAAGTCTGATTGCCGCAAGTCTGTCATTAATTCTGATGACATCCCTCATTGTCTTCTGAAGTCTCTTCCTCACTACAGTTCCCACCCCATTTCTAGGCTGTCCTCCTCCTTTGTTGTACCCTCTGGATGCCAAGCCAGATGGTTTTGCTGCACTACCTTTTGATTTTGCCTTCTGAATAGCAAGGATACCCAGGCTCCTCTCTACATCCTGTCAATGAACCAACACTGAGTTTAGAAATTCTTAGTTCATGTTTGTCAGGTTGATTGTTTTTCCATTCAGTTTTCATTCAACAGATCTATTCCAGGAAACCCAAGCTGGGTAACTGGACACTGGCTGCCCAGTATCTAATTGTCCCAGAGCTGCTAGGCTTTGCAGTGGGCAAACACATTGGGCATAAACACCTCTCCCACTATTAGCATGGGTCCCTGACATAGGTCAGAGTAGGACAGGTCGACAACCCAGTTATCACCAGCTAATAGCCATGGCCCTTTGATGACATTAGTCAGCACCATTTCATCAGCTAGACCCATATTTCACACTGTTGAGTGGTTAGCCCTGCCACAACATGCAGCCTGTGATTTCCTATCTTGAGAATACTGCGAACCACTGTAGATGTCTGAAACCATGGTCTATACACCTCTTCCCCCTAAAGACACCATCTAGATTCTCTCCTGTGGTCCACAACTCCATTCTTGCATGAGGTTATGCTGGAAAAACTCAGTGTGTTTTTGGGAGGTTAAAAGACTCCCACAGGGACACAGGAAGAACATATAAACTCTGTACAGGCATTGACCAGAGGTCAGTATTTAACCTTGCACCTTGTCCATGAGAGGCAAAGACCTTAAC
The DNA here is from genome assembly GCF_019279795.1 of Protopterus annectens. Taxonomy (NCBI): domain Eukaryota; kingdom Metazoa; phylum Chordata; order Ceratodontiformes; family Protopteridae; genus Protopterus; species Protopterus annectens. Next base: position 1,052,182,845 of record NC_056727.1, read on the forward strand.
CTTTATGTCAACTGGTCTTATTCAACTTTTCTATTGTATATTTTGTCTTCTTTGCACATGTGCAGAGAGAAGCTATGGAAAAAGAAAATGTGCTTTTTTGTATCTGTATATGTGGGAAGATGGGGGAGATAAAGTCTGTAAGATGGAAAGCATTTTGTCTGGTTGCACACTTCACTCCAGATTGATAGGCATTGGATGCCGTGTTTGTGCTATTATATCTTCAACAATTGATTGAATCCCAGCATTTAGTCACAATATGCATTTGATTTAAAACATAGTTGGAGGATTTTACTATGTTGTTAAATTTCCTTTTGCTGCTAGGGATTTCAACAATCCTACTTTGCACTATTGCGTGTCCAGTAAGCAGTCTTCATAGAATATTCTATCCAACATGAGCAATGGCCATGTTATAATTACCCTTAATCATTTGCAACTTTGATGAGGTGTCCTTAGTTTTGATCTTAGGTTGGCACGATGCTTCATAAACTCTATGGAAAGTCAAGTGAGGTTTGTGTCTGGTTTATGCACCGAGTCAATAATAACTGGAACTGTTTGAGGCTGCTGTGCTGCAGTGCCTGTCTGATTAATCAGATTTGATTGTGGCATGGTTCAGTTTAGTGATGGATATCATGCTACCCTGGACTTTCCCCATTTGGTATATTACACTGTCTGTGTATGTGTGATTGACTGTCTTTAGTCAGAAGTTCACCTGCTCTGTTTTGCATATGGCCTTCAATGTTCATTGATGTTATTGTTTCCTTGGCAAGGTTACTGAAGATGAGTTCTTCAGAATATCTCTGAATGTAGTGACCAGTTGGTTTATGTTTATAATGTGAGAATAATACACAGAGATTACCTCACCATTCTGGAGATACTTGCACATTAAAGCAATATCTCAAAAAACTGATAACAATCATGGAATTTTTTGATGTTCCTATATCTTAATTAATCATTACGCAGAAGTTATCTGTAATCCATAAGTCACAGGGTAAACCAGAGTTTTTTTTCCCCAGATGCCCTAAAATGGCAGCATGAATTCTTGTCAACAGCAGATAGCAGTGAGTTGATCCTTTTTGTGGATTCAGTGATTCAATCCTCCATAGTTGTCTGTTATTTAAGATCTGACAAAGGTTATCAGATAAGAAATCTATAAGGAGTCCTCTTCTGTTACCAGCAGGTGACGTGGCACATGACACATGCTGAGCCAATGCCACATGGACTTTGGAGATCGTTCTAGCAGTTGGAGTTAAAGATGTCTGAAGTAAGCAGGCCACCCAATCAGGGCATGCACTGATTTTAAATTCTGTAATATGTTATATTAATTGATTAGTTATATTTACATTTTGTTTATTAATATTTTTTTTTCATTTTTTCAAGTAGTAGGTTTTTGTGCTTTGCTTTCTTTTCATAGCAATAATAACTTATAGGGGAATGATTCTGTTTTGCAAATTTTGTGCCGATGTATGTATGCAGATATATGCAATTTAATTTTTAAAATGTGAGTTAGGTAGCATGAATTACTGCTGATATGTTATGTATGCAGACAAGTTACTCAAACGTAATTGTGGGATTGTGGGATTATTAGCTGGTACTTTCATGGTAACTGATAAATGTAAAGCTAGCAAGCCAATCACATCATGTGGGGTAGTGGCTTTTAAGCAAACTTAAGCTGAGATAACCTTGACATAAATTATCAGAAAACATATTTTAGGTTCAGCTCCTCTACATATTGCTTTTAGAAAATGTAATACTCATAACTTGCTGCAACGATTTGATTGTACCTATGTATATTTATTTATTAATATATTTACATTTTGCTAAGCAAGTAGACTGGACGGTCTGCTGTGGGAGTATATTTTACTTATGGAGTAAATGATACAAGGTAAGTTGGTCAAATGTTCATCAAATAAATGGCATGGAATATTTATCTATTTAGCTTTTATTAACAAGATTTGTCCCCCTAGGGTTGTTGTCTCTTTTCAGAGGATACCAGAGCTGGTATTTATACAAGTAGGGGAAATATGGCCAGGGGATTTGGAAATTTCCCCCACTCTTTTCAAAAGATGCTGTGTGATCTTTTAGATCCACCGGAGCTACCACATCTCAAATAGATGGGACCTCAGTTTGATATCTAATTAAAAGGAAGACACACATAGGGGTGCAGTCCCCCACCCCCACCACTTATGCTGTACTGCAGTGTCAGCAATTTATCTTCCTGGTGTGGAAACATAACCAATTGCTTTTTGCATCAAAACTGAGTGTGTGACCTGTGTAGCCACTGACACTGCATTTAGCTTGTAACTAAATGAACTTACCAAATCAATAGGCTGCACTATGATCTTATGCAGAAATGTTAAAGGCTGAAAAAATGTACTTGATGTGTCTAAACATATCAGCATGCTCCTCTTGCATGTCTGTTTTCAAAGGGCAAGCTAATGTACTGCATGATTAAGTGACTTGCTCAAAGTGTCACAGCATGCAAATGTAAAGCAAGGGCTGGGAATCAAACTCTAACACAGGATACAACTCATTAGCAACAAATGACATAAATTCTCCCTTCTAAATTGCCACTTAGTGTTGGTAATAATTTTCTGCATTGCTTGCCTAATGAATGGAAGTACATTAATATTCTTGTCAGCCCTTAATTCTACAACTCTTCTCTACTCTACTCCTTGCCTCTTCTACTGATATTACTTATCCTAATATCTGCGACACGGTCAGTTTTTATATCATCTTCTATTTTTCACATCTCTTTTCTGCTAGAAAAGAATCTCCACTCTAACTTCTTGTTATAACATGCTGATTTTGTTCTCTAGCACTTTTCAATTAATCTCATCTTGTCAATTTCTTACTTCTCTGTATTTATATTCCATTACAAGACTTCACATAAAAAATGACCAAATGCATCCCATGTCCTTTGTCCTGTTTTCTGTAAGAGGCATAATGTTCTGTTGTAGTTTATGCTATGAATTTTGATTATGTATTTTAAGATATATTTTTGGAGCTTTTCTCCCTGGGCCTCTGCTGAAAATTGGTACATTGGACCCAGTTGGAGTTTCCTGATAAACAATGTCAATAAATAAATAAAATAAATAAACAAAACTTCCAAGGGACTGAGAAATAAGAGAAGATAAGGCCATTCCAACTTACCACAGTGGGAGCAAGTGTACCACGGTCAAATGAAAACTTTATAGAGGATTGCACTTTACTGAAGTGAAGCTTCTACTTAGATATTGCACTTGGTCTGTTTTTCCTTTTTACATACAGTCAAAATATTTTACTTGCATACATTATCTATTACAGAAAATATTTGTTTGATGATTAATAAATCCAAACCAGCCCAGATGTTGAAAATATTGAACCACAGGTGCCCAGTATGAAGGTAGCTGGAATAAAGAAGCTGAACCAGGACAAAGTAAAATCTTTTTTAATACAAAATGGTGAGCGCTTTCACAATGGTTATCATTGCTTCATCAGACAGGGGACAAAATGTAACTATAGTAATTAATTGATTGCTGAGTGCTGAAGTAACTTTGAGTGGTAGGATTGGTTGTTCTTGTAATGAATTAAAGTATTTAAATGCTGTTGCTGTTTGAATGAACTGTCTGATGAAGCAATGGTTACTATTGTGAACGTGCTCACCATTTTGTATTAAAAAAGAAGATTATTAATTGATTCTGTTAGAATCATCTGCAGCTGTTATACCAAACTAAACACTGAAGCAAATACCAAGTCAGGTGGACATTTTTTCAATAGATTTGGAGCACTTGACCCTTATAACCTGCCTATGTTCTACATTATTTAGTGCAAAAGCTACCCATTGCATTTAACTGACAGCATATTTTGCTGTTCCTGATGTAAAATGCATTGTGTGTTTCCACTGCACACCACAGATTCTTATGTATTCTCATACTTTTATATCTACTAGCTTCTAAACAAGGCTTTCCAATAATTTCCTACACATTTTGGTAACAAATACCTTTATTTCCTCAGAGGACACTATTTTGTATCTCAAGATTATGCTTTCTTCTCATGCAGTCAGTTTTGAAAAACTATTGGTGATAATAAAAGCCCCACTCTTTACATATGCATAAAGGGAATCTGTAAATTGTGTTACTAGACCTGTACTTCAATGAATAAGCTGAGAGCAGCCAGCTTTGGTTTTACAAGTTCTTAGTTTTCAGTTGGAATTTCCAGTATAATCTTGAATCTGTATAAAGTGCTAAGAAAAGAGTTTATTCATTTGTGTCAATGTAACTACTGTTCTGTACATGCTTCGCAAGGACTATAAATTCATACAAGTTGTTGTTTAATTTCTGCAGCTGGCAAAGTGCACTGAATTGTGTAGATCCCTCAAGAACTTTCTATGAGAAATGGTGGTGGGTATGTCACAGTGCTACTGGCTATCAGCTTATAAAAGCTTTTTAAAGAATTGAATTCATTCTGAAGGTGTCCTTATATGGACACTTTATTCTAGTGTTTGTACATTTGGAAAAGGTATAATAGGACTGCTGGAAAATGAAGGAGAGAGCAGACAAGATAAACACAAAAGGAATACATTAAGAGGTTTGTGCTAGAGGAGATGGGAGAGGATTTATATATATATATATATATATATATATATATATATATATATATATATATGTTGGTGTGGTTAGACCTCCATTTTGCCAAACACTTTTTTGTAATGGAAGTTGAGAAAGGAAGAAGAACAGACTGTAGGAGAAAGAGTTAGGAAGGAGTTATGGAATTTTTTTTTTTACATAAACATAATAGACAGAAAAGACAGACCGGAAGAATATGCTGGACTTATAAATGGAAGGCAAGACAAGAAATACAGATAGAGGAAAGATACAAAGTGGATGCAGATGAGAATTTTACACATGGTATCATCCTGGTCCTGGGGTCCTCAAACATTCCTTTATTCTAATGGTCCTGGGCTGGATGACCCTGATAGTGAATGGATTGAAGCCAGATCAAACCAGGACAGTGAATCTTGCACCCACTGGAGGAGACATTCATACAGGCCCCATCACCTCTCCACCACCTTACCTTCCATAGCCTCCACTAGGCCCTGAAGCACACATATGTGTGAAATCAATTATCTTAATAGTAAATAGCGACAAGTACTAATTCAGGTTCTGGTCTTTGCATACTTCAAAGATATTAATCTTTGTAATACTGCATTTTCTTTACCATGACCATGACTGAATAACTATAGCTACTGAAATTCCATAGCTCTCACTGAATCTGTGTTTACTGACCACTTACTATAATGGTAGCTATAACAGTTTGACACTGCAATCTGTGGTTAAATAATTATTCATTTTCATTTTATTTTTACTTAATTTGTATTTTTTTTATTTTCTTCATTATTTATTTATTTTATTTTATTTTACATTTTTTTAACCGGGGGTGTCTAACTGAGCCGAAAAGGTCCTTTTTTAGCAGAGGCCCAGGGAGAAAAGCTCCACATAGAAAAATTACAGATACATTTAGTTATTTAGACATGATCAGTGTGCACACAAATTACAAAAGACATGTTTTTACAGTGGTATGCAGCACATCAACAGTTACAGTGGAGAGAACAAACAAAAAATATTAATTTAAAAATAAAGGTAATTAATAGATTTGTGGTTTACAGCTGACATTTGGAACATAGAGGTAGACTACATACATAGTACACAGGTACAGTACATACATTGTAGATTCTTGATGGTAAACTATACTTAGTCGGTAAACCAACTTCACTGTCTCGGCTGATAACCTTGTCCAGTTATACTCCTCTTCATCTGCAGCCTTGACAATAACAGAAAATAAGAGAAAAAAAAGAGATTACTGAAACTGAGTATGAATGTAAAGTGTTTCAAAGGACTCTAATATTTAATATTTATACAAGGTTTCCCTCTATTGCTTCATTAAGGTAAGGTTTCTGTACACTTTCTGCTGTGTAATCCCCTTCCCCTTTTTGTCTTGTATTTTATCCTGTTCTGCATAGCTTCCATATTTTTAAATAAAATATTTAACTCTGTAAATGTATGCAATGTTTTATAGCATGGATCACAGGGAAATAGTCATGATTTACTTCTGGCTATAAAGTAAGGAATATATCCATCCTGGAAAAAAGAAATGTTATGTATGCCTACGGTTAAATTATGGAATGTTTTGTGACTAAAAATAAACTTTAACAATCAGTATGGAACTTCTGCAGTTGATATATTCAGCTCAGTCCATTCAGAGGCACCAAATGCTTTTGCTGGAGGAGAGTGACTAAGGAAATGATCTACTTATTGGTGAAAAGTTTGCTGGTTTGGCAGTTTTAGCAGGAAGTCATCCCCCTTCTCTTCACTAGTCCAGTATGCAGATGACTCCACAGTTATAACCATTGCAAATACCCTCCCCGAACTTCATACTAAAACACAAGATGCCTTTTTGTCTATTGAAACCTGGCTTAACCTAAACTTTCTAATCTTAAATCCAGAAAAGACCAAACTCTTACTCTTCAATACCAAAAACTATGTCCCACCTGAAATCATCTTTCACCATCTCTTCCCACACTAACACACCCATCTCAGTAGAAAGCCACACCAAACTACCAGGAGTGATTATCCATGACCATCTAAAATTTGACCTGCATGTTCTAAGTAATATTAAGAAAACCCAACAAAAACTTGATCTCCTTTATAGAAAGAAAAAACTTTCTCTCAAGTACAGATAAAACATCTCTATCACGTGCCTACCTATTACCAGCCCTTCTCTATGGCACTGAAATTCTGACCAACTTACAGACTACATGTATTTCTAAACTTGAGTCCACTTACAAGATAGCTAAATCTGGAGCTGAACTACCATACTACACTCATCACTGCTTAGCACTCAGAAAACTGAACTGGTCTGAATTCCCCATAACCTCCTCTCTCAGCTTCTGATACTTTACTATATACTATACCAGCCCACTTTCTGCCCCAGCATCACATCTATCATCTCCCCTTACACCCCTGCTAGATCATTCCGGAGCTCTGAACAACATCTCCTCACTGTTCATAAACCCAAGATCAACATAGGAAAACACCTTTATTGCTGTTACCCTGCTGAGAACTGGAATAAACTACCACTAGACATACGACTCATTAGACCCAAATCTAAATTCAGTAAGGCAGTCAAAACTTACATAAAGAAAAATAAACTATGTCTGTGCTATCTCCCCCTGACTGACCCATCTCTCTAATGTAGCCCATTCTCTCTTCTTGCTACTACTTCAGTGAAACCCTACCTTTTTCCTATTTCTCTGTTGTAACACTGCTAGTCACCTTTTTATCTCTCTGCTTCTAACCTACACTCTAAAACTTCTCTTCTTTCCATACTTGACCATATCTTCCTCTATTCACAACCAGTTTAATTTGTTCTGATATATAACTTTCAATTGTTAATGGACTGTTCTGTATTATGCCTTGTACTCTCCTCTGTACCTCCTCATGCTGAAATGTTGATTCTATCTGCCATGCATGTTAACATGTTATTCTTTATGTCTATGTGATACATTTTTGTATTATTATGTCAACTTAATTTGTATGTATTTACTGTGGAGCTTTTTTCAGCAGTTAGCGTTGTCGCCTTACAGCAAGAGGTTCTCCCATTCGATTCTCGGCTGGAGTCTGCATGTCCTCCCCGTGGTTGAGTGACATAAAAGAAATGCAGGTAGGTGCGTGCGTGAATGGGTGTGCTTTCCTTGAAGGTTGGGCATCGGGTTGGCAACTCGGCATTGTAAAAATCCACTGACAATCATTAGAGGACCGGAGTTCTGCTGTGGTGACCCCTAACTGGGAAAAGCTGAATGACTGTGTACTGTGGAGCCTTTCTCCCAGGTCTCCACTGAAAAAGGGTTCTGTCCCAGATGGACTAACCCGGTCAACAAATGTCAAATAAATAAATAAATAATAAATAAGTCACTTTCATGCAAACACACATTATATCTATATCTATATCTGTATAGCTATATATATATATATATATATATATATATAGAGAGAGAGAGAGAGAGAGAGAGATTTATATGTACACACAAACAGACAGACAGTTACACACACACACACACACACACACACACACACACAAGAAAATGAGTACTTACTCTAGAGGTTTGGTCTTCTTATTTGGACCTCTGCCACCCACTGGTCCAGCTGGACCTCCTTTGCCTCTGCAGGTTATTGTACCTGTGCCTATATTGCTCTCTTGCATGGGGTATGCCTGTTAGGGAAGACAAGTTATCCCCCAACTTATTGACGTCTGCAGCAGGTGATGGAGAATTTTGGTCTCCTTCTACAACCAGCTTGGAGCATGACCCTGATACTCCACACAGTACATATTATCTCTATTGGGTTTGAACGGGAATAAAAAGGAAAGTATGACACTGAGACTATTATGGTATAAGCCACACTCACTAACATGTGACATCACATTGTCTAGCAATTTCTACCCTGTCTGGGCTTCTGCTGGGTGCAGAAAAGCAGGTTCCACATGTACCCAGATCTGTGCCATTAGGCTGAAGCTCGAACAGCAGGTATGCATATACATAAGCACTTCACAGCTCATCCACAGCAGTAGGAACTCAGTTACACCTGTAAGAGAACTTACACAAATGTGCTTTCATTCAGTTCATAGAGCTAAGTGCAGCAATATCTGATTTACATAAACATTTCTTAAATTGGATCAAGCCTTCATCAGATGTTTTTACAGTTTGTCATCCTGACAATTTCTGGGATCCATGTTTATTTAAAGGCTGACTGAAAGTGCAATTCCAACTTTAGAACAGGCATGGTTAGCATAGCATTACTGGAAATGGTAATCCATCAGTACATATGACTAATCTTTAGGAACAGCCTCTGATTTACTGGTGATGCAGGGTATTTTGTAGCAGTACTTTTATATGCAATTATTTGAGGTGTATGTAAAGTGTCATGTTCAGTGTTCACTACCTTAATATGTTTAAAGCTGACTACTGACAACTGTTGTGTCTAGCAATGGGAATGCTCTGGATCAAATTGCAGGCTAATGTACTGCAATTGAAGGAATAAATAACTGAGGAATTATTTCTCATTCTGTTCCCCATCTCCTTTCCAGTGCTGCTTCATAGACCTGCAAATCACTGTTCACAGTGTTACAGATAATACAGTGACAAGGCAAGGAAGAAAAATCATTACAGCAGTGGGCGTTAGTAAACCCTGATTTAGACAAGTAATGCTTGCTTTCATTTTGCCATTGTTCAATTCCTAAATGAAATGCATATTGTTAAATTGATTGCACTCAGGTAGGGTATGACTGTCTAATTGCACCTTAACACCTGAAGAAAACCACATCATCTGTAACACCTCAACTGCATAGAGTGCATGCTAAGTGTGGACATCATACCATTAATATAATGTCATATATCTGTCATGGCTCACATTAACCACACCATCACTCATTTCTTGACATGATCACCAGTAAAAATAACTGCAAACTCTGCAACAGCACAGCAGGCTGATGTTGACAGCTGGATTGCTGGTAAGGATGATGACATTACTCTCATTCTCATGATACAACCACAGGAGAGTGGTAATCAGTCAAAAAGTATACTGGCAGGGCCCCCTACTCCACAACAGGTGGAAAACTCCATAGACAGTGTCCATGGCTCACAGAATCAAACAATGGGGAAATTACATTACAACAAGGTGGGGTAGGGAACACCTGTTTTATTTATTTATTTATTTTTTGCACAGCCCAAATCTCTTGATAAATAGGTAACCTTTGCTGAAGTAACAGTTCCCAATGCTACAACTGTACACAGGAATGACAGGCAAAGACACATCTCACAGCTAACTCTGGAGAAATACAGTGCTTTGTCCACCAAGCAGCAGATGTGTGGTGGCATAATGCAGACCCAGGGCACTGCCACTGAAAGTCAGGAAGATGTAGTTAGAGTGCTAGAGGTTATACATGAGGAAGTTCACCAGCACATGGGAATGGGGGAAGCCAGAGCCAATGTCTTAATGATCCTCATATGCAGTATGGTGGCATACATGGCACGCATCTCAGCTACCATCAGCACACTAGTGAGGACTTCCCAGACTTACATTGTAGGCACAGATTTAATGTGGATGAGTGAGTGTCTGCATGTGTAGTAGATGAGTAGGCCAGATACAAATGTATCCCAAGAAAGTGCTGCACGCTTTCATTCGGATTCCCTAAGAAGAAGAAGAAGGCAGTTAGGTCTGGTCAGATTTTTACATCATGGGTTAGAAGTCTCAGTCATGGTCTGGGTCATACAGTACTGTTCGGTCAATATCAAGAGGTTCCACAGCATCTATTTGATCCTGTCATCAGAGCAATTTATCACCAAGCTCACATGCTAGCTTTTTTTCACAGTTTGTGGGTCCATTACCAACACTGTCTTTGGGGGTCATTGAGTATGACACTTTCTGAATGTAAATGAAATTTTGAACATCAGTAACACAGACCAGGAAGACACATTGCAAACATGGGGTACATGACTTCATATCAGATGTGCTTCTTAGGAGAAATGCTGCACTGAAATATTTGCTCCTGAAAAAAATGAAACAAACAGCAACAGGAGCAAAACAAGTGGGAAGGACAGCTTCAGCATATTTTATTGTTATTTGTTTAACCTGCACTATGTATGTATTTCTTGTTTAATTTGTATTATGGAAATTCTGTTGTATACTTTGTGTTGTGGAGCTTTTCTGCTCGGACTTCTGCGGAAAAAATATGAAAGCTCAATCAGACTATCCTGGTCAACAAATGTCAAATAAATAATAAATATTTCATGATGGAAAACAAAAGACATTTCCTTTAACAAGTGAATTCAACTTCTGTAACACAGCAGTGACTTACTCAGACTATAACCCTAAACTCTTTGCATAACACCTGCTCCTTGGCAGCTTATGCAAAGTCTGTCTGTGTAATTAACACTTGTGCCCATGACCACTGAACACTGTACAACTGATGATAACTAATACCATCTGTCAACTAAGTGGGTATCTGATATGAGGAGAGATGTTTGATACGCATTATATGTTGACCCTGCAACACTCAGCATAGCCCACATGTAACAATGCATGCATCCAGTATTCTGTTTGTAACTTCACACTGTCTCATAGGTTTGTAACTTCACACTGTCTCATAGTGATTATCATGACCCACAGTTGTAGTTGTATACTGGATGCCACTGCTTATTCTGTGTAGCCATGTACCATGCATAAGCCTGCCAGATGGGTTGCTGTGCTTCTGCTGTCAGTTGGCCATGGCTGTTATTATCTCTGGTGGAACAAATGATAGTGGAAGCTGCACTGCCATTATTCGTCCCTAGCTATAGAAGGTGGGCACCTGGCTGAAGCATTAGTCTTCTCCATACAGCAACAGGCTCACAATGAAGGTCCCTCTGACTCATCCATGGAGTGGAAACAGACTTTGAGCAGGCCAAGCACTTGCCTAATGACTATCCATGACTGGAACATAGTGGTGTTAAGACACTCCTCTGCAGTTTCTTGTGTGTCATGGACTGGTGTCAGAAGCCAAAGTATAAGTGGGTAGCCTGCATCACCTAGAAAACAAAAAAAAAAAAAAACAGGGAGGGGATATATAACAAAAAAGGGGTGATTAATCAGTACTACTGCTGTCATTACATAGATAGAGAAATAACTATGATTAACAGCATCAGAACTGTGTGCACTTACCAGCTAGGTGACCATGAGGAATCCTGCCAGGCAGAACAAAGAAATACAATGAACTCTTGTGCAAAATGTGAGAATCGTGGGCACTCCCAGGATGCTGGACATACATGTTCTTGATGAACTGCTATGCATCAAACACTACCTGGCAGTTGAGAGAGTCATAGCCCTTCCAGTTACAGTACACTCCCCCCACCATGGTGAAGAGCCCTTATAGCAACATGAGTACAACCTGTCACACCAAGCACCTCAGTAAAGCATTCCATTCTGTACATGGTATGCATGGTACTCTCTTGGTCATTTGATGACATTAGAAAGTAAATATGCTTATTCAAATGTGCCAAGAATGTATTGAAGAACTGCTCCAGTATCCTTAAGGCTGAAGCCTGTGAGATATATGTGTCCCCAGTTAGATCTGAAAGGTTCTTATGGCTACTATAGTGAGGCTATACATATCTTGATATCCACAAGGTATAAGAAGGCCATGCATTACCAAATTTCAAAAACCCACCAAAGCCTTGTAATATCCCTGTCCACTCTAAATTATGCAGTAACTTCTGTTCCTCAAAGTTCAAGTGAGTTATTTTGCCTATCCCTTCTTCTCCTGGGCCAGAGAGCAGTGTTCCATTCAATAGATTTGTCATGAGCAAAACAAACAATTCAAAATGAGAAACATTGAGGCTTGCAGCAAAGCAGAGCATCTTCCTAGACTACCAATCTGCACACAGCACAGATAGGCATCAAAAAGCATCTATTAAATTGCAAAAGTGAAGAAAAGAGACACTGCCATGCCACATAAGAAAGTCACAAATTTTTCACTCATTCATTATTTGCATCACATTATTCCTTTGTTTGGACAAAGCCTTCTTAATCATCTTCTGTTTTGCTTTAGTGCAAGCTGTACCCTTTAGTCGTGCTTTGCTTGCTCTTGTGCATGGACTATTCATATCCTTGCTGTACAGAAGCATATTAACTATAAATACTAGCCTATGTTTTCTATGGACAGCGGCAATTAAGTAATTTTAGAGTTATACAATAGTGACGAGTATGTTTAGTGTTACTTTATCTGAATGAACCTGAAGTAAAACATCTTAAAATACTGGAGATAATGTTTATATGTGTATTGGCAAAGATTGTTTTCTGACAGGTATTCCCAGAGTGAGTAGAATCAGTCAGTATACAAAATGGAACTGTGAATTACACTTTATGTGTTTTCAAAATGTAAAATATTGAAAGTGTACTAGTCTGTATTCTGGTTACTTTACCTCTAATAACCACATCACTATGATAATAAATTAGCTTTTCAGGAAATGGGCATATCTATTTTGAATTCAGCATTAACAAAAAGCATGAAAAGACACTTCACACTCACAAAGTGCATTGTTTTTCTTCCTCCAGGTTTAGAAATCTAGATTAAATAAAATGACATGGAAAAATACAAGGAAAGATATCTGCACAAGATATACAAACAATTACATTTATCAGAGATGTAGCTACGGTGGAGTGAAGGTGGCAGCCTCCATCACAAAGTGGTGCTGGTACATACACTCAGAAGTCTTTAGCACGCATGTGCACCATAAACTGAGGCAGCTGCTTACTAAAAATGTATGAAGTGACTTTCTGGTATTTAAAAGTAAAGAACAGCTTTTTTTGTTGTTGCAAAGTGGAAGGAGAATAACTTCCTTCCTTTCTTCCTATCCTTCCTTCCTTTCTTCCTTCCTTCCTTCCTTTCCTTCCTTCCTTCCTTTCTTCCTTCCTTTCTTCCTATCCTTCCTTCCTTCCTTTCTTCCTTCCTTTCTTCCTATCCTTCCTTCCTTCCTTTCTTCCTATCCTTCCTTCATTTCTTCCTTCCTTCCTTTCCTTCCTTCCTTCCTTTCTTCCTTCCTTTCTTCCTATCCTTCCTTCCTTCCTTCCCTTCCTTCCTTTCCTTCCTTCCTTTCTTCCTATCCTTCCTTCCCTTCCTTCCTTTCTTTCTTTCTTTTTTTTCTTCTTTTTGCTCTTATCTTTTCAACGTAAAGTTGGGGGGAGGGGTGCCAGATCATGGGATGATAGCAGATAGAAGGATAGTTAGCTACATCTATGACATTTATATATTTTGTTGCAGCATTATGGCATTGCATAGAAATAGCCCATATGAAGCACCCTGCCATGAATGCTTTTAGTTTCAAAATGCAAGTAGTCATACATACCCACATAAATGCAAAGATACAAAAAAATGGAAGGTAAAGCCATAGTGAATGACTGACTAATTTGTTTATCCATTATGTGTGCTACTTTGCAAGCAAAATTGAGATAGCCATATCAAGGGATTTCCGGACTTCTGATGTTGACTACTTAGTTTAATGATTTAATTTCTTCTTTGTGAAAAAAAATGCTCTAATTGTCTAGCAAAATTCAAAACAATTAATTTCCATAGGAAGAAGAGCTGAATATTTACAGTGCCAGAATGACATGAAAAATGAAGAGATATGGAAACTCTGTTTACTTAATTTTCTCTACACATGGGATTCTATAAAAAAGTGCAGAAGTTTGTATTGCAATGGTAAAACAGAACAGTGGGGAAATGTGTTCAACTAGATGGTCCACTAGGGTATTGCTGCTAACATTTTTAGCATCAGTTACAAGGATTCATAACTGGCATCAACAGCTCAGCATAGGAAATATCATGGACAATATGTGACCATTTTTCACATTTCTGTCACATGAAGCAGTAAGTTCCTGCAGTCATTTTTCAAAATAAGGCATTTTTGTCACAAAAGATGATCAGCTCATCAGTTATTATTATTATTATATTTTTCTGGATATGATTTATTTTGTGTGCTATACTAGAAAATGATATACAGCTAAGGGCAATGAGAATTATGCAACAATTTTCATCAGGCAGTATTAATAGTATACAAGCAATGTGGGAAAAAGTTACAGTTTTTCTTTCCTGTGCAAGTAATCCCATGGGCATTTCTTAACAACATTAATTTTACCTCCTTTCACAAGATAAATTAGGTCATACTGTGCCAAACAAATCAGAAAACACTTCTACAGTATCACAAATTAACAAATTTAATAGTTCTAGATGATAAATTACTTCAGAAGTATGAGAATTTCTAAGATGAAAATGCTAAACAAACATTGACCAAGTACTGAGTCCTGTAATACCCTATTATATATCTAATAGTGTCACTATTATTTGGCTGATAGTCATTCTGTCAGACCCTGTTACATAGCTAAGCTCCAGTCCAATATACCAGCAAAGTGGAAATACCTGTATCTGATAACAATCTGTGTTTTAACACATCAAACACTGATAAGAAATTAAGAAATCAACTATCTATATATTTATGCATATATGAATACTTTCTCTGTCTTAATTATGCTATTATGAAAATGGGACCATGGATATTTTTCTTAGTATGCCTATGTTGATATATGTTATGCATCCTAACCTTTTTTAATTAATTGTATAGAATCATTAGCATTAGATGCTCCACAGCCTTGACCTATAACTCTTTGATGATTCCTAAAGGAAGTCTCAATTTCACATAAAATTAATTAGGTTGTTATTTGGAAGGCTGTTACTGTATATCTATTTGTATCTGTACCATTGTGTGCCATGTTTGGAACTTATTTGTTTTTATTTTATTTTTGATCTCTATCCCTCATCTTTTTCAAGACACAAGGAACACACACTGTTTGTATTTCTATTGTTTACTGGTGCAGTGAGGCAGCCTGACTGACAGACTTGTGATCCAATCAGGAAATGTTAAAATCCATCCCCCAATGAGTGGCCACATCTGCTACCATTTAAAAGGCTGTAATTACATATCTACTTATATCTGTATAATTAGGTTTACTATCATGTTATTGAAGTGGACTTGGTTGAATCCACCTTGCATGAAGTCTAGAACTCAAAACTTTGAAAATGTCGAACTCCAATATTGCCCTATCTCAACCCATGCTAATGCTTGTTCCTAGGTCAGATTTGGGATGTATTTTAGATATATCGGAATTCAGCAATGTCACTTTTCACAGTCATGAGTCGATGATATGACCATTTAACTGGACCCACTTCAATAAAGTGATAGTAATCCATATAACTGTATGCTCGGTTAGGACTTACTTGTTTTATTTTATTTTGTATTCTTTCCCCCATCTTTTTCAAGAGGTGGAGAACACACACACCATTTTTATAATTTCATTTTTTGCTGGTACAGTGTGGTAGCCTGACTGACAGGCCTGCAAACCAATCAGAGGATGTTCTGTAGCTAAACTTGTCCCTTAATTGGCAGACATGAGTTAGACTGAATGTTGCATCTCATATCAATGCAAAGATGAAAGACATGCTTTGCCCATATTTGTATAATGCAGTGATACCAGGAGACTGGTAGACCGGTAGTATTTATATCTGGAAATCATTGGTTACAATACTCTGTAGCAAGCTACTTCTATCCACCTTTCTTTTTGTAAGTTGTTAAGTATAGTAACACTGTATTTGCAGGATTAAGGAGCTGTTAAAGAGCTATCACACTACACAATCTTTCCATTATGATTTCATATCAATACTTACTACTTTTGAAAATTTCTTTCCACTTTAGATTCCATTTTTAATCATTCCATAATATCCAATTTCAAAATAACCATCCCAATTCATTTCACATTCTAAGACTTGCACATATTTGTTCCATAGTATTCTTTTTTACATTATTTTGTTCTTTTCTTTATACTTTACAAAAATCCAATATATATGTAGTGATGCCAAAGACTATAGGATTTATCATTTCCAATCCTCCTTCTTCCTTTGTACGATATACCACTCCCTTTTAACAGGATTTATTCTAGATCCCCACATATAACTGAAAATAACCTGAAAACACTTCTTTCTCCATATCTCCTGGTAAAAAAAAACTATTTTGCATTATCTTCTTAAAAAAATTGTAATCCACATTATTCAAAGTTGAAGGTCTCCAATTTCTAATATCTTTCTTTTCTCCTTTCAAATATTTGTTTGTTTCTAACCCCTCTCTCCATCTACTCATTCATAATTCTTAATATCACCTTGTTTTTCATATCCTAAGCCATCAGGTCCAGGAGATGTTATTTTTTTCCCCCCATAATGCACGAGTACACTCTTCCATCATTATCCTCCTTTCTATTTTTAATTTACACTATCAGCAATTTCCTTAATTTTCCATAATACTTCTTCCTCAGTATCTTCCTCTTTATACAAATTCTTAACATGTGTTTCATATTCTAAATAAGTTACCCTCTTTGAGTCATAATTCATGCTATTCTTCCTTCACCAAATTTAATTTGTTTTCTTAAAGATGGTGACACCTCTTCAATTTTCCCCTTTAATAAGTCTTTTTGTTTAAATATTAAACACTTTATCTTTTTTTTTTATTCTGCCTAATCATTTCCTTTTCTTTTTATTCTTTCTTCTTTCCTTTAATTTATTTTTTTAATATGATTTTATCAATTTCAAATACTCTTGTTATATCAAAAATGTTTCTAAATTAATGCATTTCTTTGTATACCTTTCCTTATAAATCACCTACCAGTTTTCCATGTCCTTATAAAAATCCAGCATAGTTAAATTATTTTCTCACAGCTCATTTATTTCCTTCTTAAACCATTTTATTTCACAGTTTCCCATATAATCTTTTATTCCCTCTCCTTTCCTCATTAAGTTTTCTTGACTAGTTATTGTTAATTTTTTGTACAATGATATGAAAATCAGCTTTTATAAATTCAACAATATTCTCCTATAATTCTTCTGTTAAAATAATGTAATGTATCTTAGTCTTAATATGGCCTTTCCTATATGTATATACTTTTTTTTCCAATTTTAAACTCGCCATCCTTAACCATTTTCCAACTTACATCTTTATTAATTTTTTTCTTTCAGTTTCTTTAAGTTACAATTACAATCTCCAATTACAATTATACTCATATTTATAGCTACATATTTCTTTAAATAAACATTCCCTCCGATTACTTTGTGTATATGCTTATTATGATGTCTCCACTCTGGGACAGTAATCAAGGAGCCTGAGTCCTTGCCACTGACACTGGAGAAGGATGTTCACTTGGAATACAAATGGGGACACTCAGTATTTCCATATGCAGACCTCTCTGCATCAAGCACAATTTTCCTTAAGAGCACACAGGATACACACTCAGCCCAGGGTCTAGATTTCTCTATCTATCTCCCTTCAGGTCCCCAATACGACTCCCCACTGGCACAGCTGTAGGGTTAGGTCCTCAGCCAACTGTCCAAGTCAAGTCCTCCAACACCCTTTCTGTGAAACCAGTGATTCATGTCCCTGGTCCAAGTAGCTGACACACGCATTCTTTGATATTTAATTTTACACACACATACCTGGGAAAGACTGGCATAGATTAACTGGCTATGCCATCTTCTGTCCAGACTATAATATAGTTTCACTGCTACCAGTCAGTTCTTGCTACATGCCTGGTTAACTCTATATACTGCACTTTTATACACACACCCTGATTTTCTTTTACTCTACACTTCATATTACCATACTTCATATACTATTCATATTTCCAATCTATGTTGCCTTCCTTCCCTCCTTATTTATACTTATTCTAGTACCTCAAATTATTTTAAGTCTTCCTCAGAAATGTTGTATTTACTCAACTATATCCTAGTCTTGAGTCTGTATAATACTGTATACCTTTGATGTATTCACTTGTTAAAATTGCTAATGTATTATCTCTTTTGTTTATTTATGGCTTATAGTTTGTAAATTCTATAATGGCTTGTAATCTATTATTTTCTTTTTGTATAATGGTTGTCTTTTATTGCAGGAGCTTTTCTCCTCGGGCCCCTGCTAAAAATGGACTTGTGTCCAGTTAGACTTTCCTGGTAAACAAATGTTAAATAAATAAATAAATAAGGCTCTGAAAAAGTATCCAATTATGCTGGGTGAAATTAATATTAATACAAATGGTAATCTTGACCAAACAGCAAGGCTTTTAGGAGTGACCAGAGTTATCCCCAAATTAATATATGCAAATACTCTGAAAACTTAAATATTTTCTGAAAAAGGACCATCCACAATGAAAAGTTTAACTATACATAATAATAAATAACAAAAGAACATAAAAATACTAAATACATATTTACAGTAAACACCAGAGTTTCAGCCACAGGAAATATTACAATAACACAGATGAATAGTCTCACACAGTTACAGAAAAACAGTACTTCAAAGCTCACTATATTTTCCTGACTAATCTAAAGAGTATTATTGTTATTAGTTACTGAATAGAGCAAGGCAAGATAATGTGGGTGAGTGGTCCTTGTCAGATCCAAGACAGAATGCAGAATACTGAGAGCAATTTCCTACTAATATCTAAATATTATTTCAGAGTTGATTACACAATGACATTACTTCTGGTCATCTGACTCTGTTTCCTACACTCACCAACACTAAAAGCTGCCAGGGTTTTAGCACCTATGTGTTGCCATATACATAAATAGAGCTTTGTTCAGATCTCCTGGAAGTCATAACACCATAAAACACTTCCCTTCTTCCTACAGGAGCTAATAAACCATACTTCTTAGAGACTCTACATCTCTGGCTTCATTCAAAAATGTGAGATAACATCTTTAAGGCCTAGGCCCAGTAGTTTAATTTTCTTACTCTTTTTGAAGTTTAAGATTAACCTCTTCCCTTTCAGTATATGCTGTTGAAACATGCATATTTCATTCAGTTGTAATGATGCATGTACATTTCTTTGCTTTCCAGCAGGGCACACTGTTGCTACATTTTAATACAATCAAACCTCAAAGATACAATTTCAGCACAAGCATCTTTACAAATCAGTTTGATATACAAACGCCATGTAATTATTTACAAAATTCCAGCTAGCTGTGCTGGCATATGTTACACATCCACTGCCCTACTTCTCTTGGTGTGGCTGGCAGTACCTCCTATCGGCATACTTATAAATATATTATTCTCTAAATGACCACCTTTTTTCTTATATCACAACTAACACATCTCTCCAGGTTTACAACAACTACATCTAATATTTTAATTTGTGGTTTTCTTATCACTATTATGATACCAGAACACATATCTTCCCGGTGTAATCTCTGCTTGTACTTTTTGCTCCTTATTTAATAATCTATTAACAAACAAACAAACTGTAAAACATTTCTGCTTCTTACACCAATCTGCTACCAATAATCTTCTTTTATTATTGATTATACTATTAACATTCAGAAAATGTATTAACTCAAACTTTCCCAATTTGTGCAATTTGTTTTTTTCAGTTGTTTAATTTTCCTTTTGTACCTTTAGGTACCTCTTCTTCCTGCTCTTTACTAAAATTTTCAGATTAATATTTTCCTCTTCACCTTCCATGTTTTCTAATATTACATCTTCATCCATTGCCCCTAGTTCACTCTCTTTCTTTTACTAAATATATTGACTTTATCAATATTTCTTGACCTTCCATATATTTTCATAATCTAACCAAAAATACCCTGTCATATTACTTGTTCAAAGTTTCATTGAGCATTTGCCATGTTCTACTCATCCACATTGGAAACATCATTTTTCGGACATTCATTATTAATTAATTGCTCCCCAGAATCACACTGAAAGCATGTTTTGGATTACCCAACATGTTTCAACATCTCCTTTTTTTCCATTAATTATAACAAAACCTGGTAAATGAGAAATGATATCATCTTTAACAGTTAAATTAACCACAATTCTCCAACCCTCATTCCATGACTTTCTGTTATCAGGGTATTTTTTTTTTTATTTTGTGAACTGTTTTACACAGTTGTTCAAAAACTCTTATTTCTGTTTATCAATATCAGCTGTCTGAAATAGTAAACATATTCTTCTTTTAAACATTCTCTCATTGCCCCTCACCACATGTTCATTCCAGTGCACCTAATTACATATTCATTTCCAAAGTAGTAATTCATTTTTCTGCAACACCCCAGTTCTCAAATGTCACTTCACAAAAAGATTCAGTCCCAGTGTTCTTAAACACTCTGACTTCTTTGGGTTTAATTCCCAAATCCAGTATAACATTGTGAATACAGTGTCTATAAATTGTTTCTTCCCTTTCTGATTTTGCTCTCACTACAGGGTTTATTCTCCTAGCTTCCCACTCATCTTGTATTTTTTTTTACTTATACCTTGCACCATTATTTCAGCATAAGTCATAGTGACCCTTTATTCAACATTAAATTCAGTTACAGTATCTTTTTCAAATATCTCTTTCCCACTGACACATGCCAATAAGTTGTGTGATTCAACGTCATTGATCTCACCAGTATCTTTAGTAAACTTCTGAGCTGCCATGTCTGACCAGGAAGCTGTGACTTCATCTAAAGATTCTCACTCATGTAATATTTTAATTATTTCATCTTACAAACCTCATTTTTGAACTTCAGTAATTGTTATGTGTGGCAATTCACTAACTCTATGCAATTAATAACAAGTTAATTCTCCTACTCCCTTTCCTGCTTGCGCTGTGTGTGACTCCTCACCACTAGACTAGTAATTATGGAGCCTCAGTCCTTACCAATGACAACAGTGGAGGATGCACACTGGAAGGATGACCGTTACATACACAGTATTTCCAGATGCAGCTCTCTGCATCAAGTGCAGTTTCTCTTAAGATCACATAGAGAAAACAGTCAGTCCAGGGCTGGTTTCTCCCTCTTCCTCCAGATCCTGAATAAGGCTCCCCACTGGCACAGCTACAGAGTTGAAATCTCAGCTATGTGGCCAAGTTAAGACCTCCAGCACCCTGTCTGTGTAACCAGTGCTTCATGTCCCTGCCCAAGTAGCTGACACCCATTTAGATGACACTCACACAGTCTTTCAGGTTTGATTTACACACACACACACACACACACACACACACACACACACACACACACACACACACACACACCTAGGAAAGGCTGGCACAGGTTTACTATCTATACCCACTTTTGCCCAGACTATAAGGTAGTTAGCATTGCCATGGGCCAGCTCCTTATCAGCTACTTTGAGGCCCTTAACAAAAGGTTCCAATCTTACTGTGTAATGTTGCTATCAATACAAATGTTAGTTTGACCAAGAGCAAGGCTACTCAGAGTGGCCTACAGTGTCACCAAATAAATATGCAAGTACTCTCAGAACTTGAATATTTCTACACAGATCAGCCATAAAGAAAGGTTTACATGTATTAAATAATAAATAATAAAATAACAAGACAATACTAAATATATATTTACAGTGACAACAGAATTCAAAACCACAGGAAATATTTAAAACATTTTGGGACAGTCTCAAATAAATGAAGACTAATATCTAAGCTAAGCTTTGCTATATTCCTGATTATATCTAAGATAATTACTGCACCCTAGTTAACTTACTTACAGAAGAAGGCAGATGTGGTGAATTGATCTTCTAGCTGATGTTGTCAGGTCAAAGACAGAATTCAGAATCTGTGCCTCTCTCAGATACTCCTCAAATTAATATCTCAATATTACTGCTGGGATAGCTTGCAGCATGGCATCGTTTTTTATCATCTGACTCTATCCCAGGTGACCTGGCAGTATTTCGCATCTACCTGTTTAAATACATAGACCTCAGATATATGGCAATTGCTAGAAGTTATAAAACAATAAAACACTTTCATATCTCAAGCCTAGTAATTATTTTTCCTTAAAGATAACAGAGAGCTCCCAACATCCTCTTTGTTGCTGTCATAAAGTGATTTAATTTCAGCTATTTTTCTGAAGTTTTGCTGGCCTGAAGTTAACCTCTTGTGTTTCAATTTCCACTGTTAAAATATATACATTTAAACAGTTACAATAGTGTATGTACATTTCTGTTCTCTTCCAGCAGGGTGCACTGTGGTTACATTTTAAGCACTCTGCAAAAACCTTTTCAACACATACTTCTCTACCAGTTGACATACATTTCTAATACAGTTGCAATACAAGCATCCTACACAAACC
The DNA here is from genome assembly GCF_019279795.1 of Protopterus annectens. NCBI lineage: Eukaryota > Metazoa > Chordata > Ceratodontiformes > Protopteridae > Protopterus > Protopterus annectens. Next base: position 1,052,205,570 of record NC_056727.1, read on the forward strand.
ATGTTGATATACACAAATGACTTATAATTATTTACAAAATTCCAGATAGCCAGGCTGGAGGCATCTCCTTTCATCATGCTTCCCCTCCCCTTAAAGACTCAAGCTATTTTATGACATGACCCTTGAGAAACGTTGCTTGAGAGGAATGATCCTATCTTTGAAACCATTAATCCTTTCCCTGTCTGGAGATTCCAGCTGCCTTGGCATTGTTGACCTCAGTACAGTGCTGCACTGTCCTATTACATGCCTGCAACCCTAGGCTCCACCATAGAAACTTGGAATTTTGCTGGCAGGCCTCCTGTAGCCATAGATCCCCCTCAGACTCCTCCTGCCAGGTTCTCCTGGGCCACGCCCATGAGTTCCCTGAGACTTCTCTTGATGTTTAGGACATATGACACAACAGACTCCTTGTGGGATTCACATTCATCTTCCCACTTTTCACAGATCAAATCTAGACGTCCCCTCACCCTATGCCCATACAGCAGCTGAAAGGGTGAAAAACCTGTGGATCCCTGGGCACTTCTCTATAAGCAAACTACACATGGGGCATACATTTCTCCCACTCCCTCTTAAACTGGTTTGCAAATGCCTGTAGCATGGTCTTTAGTGTAGAGTTACCCTCTCCACAAGACCATTAGTCTAGGGATGGCAGGGGGTCATCTTTAGGTGTTTCACCCCACAGTGCTTCTATAGACACGCCTGCAAGTCTAACATGAAAATGGCACCTTTGTCATTCATTATTTCTTTTGGAAAACCTACCCTGCTGAAAATCTCTTGTAAAGCATTTTCCACTTTTTCTGCCTCAATGGAGGACAGAGCCACCAGCTCAGGGTATCTAGTAGCATAACCTACTACCACTAGGATGTGCTTCTTTTCTGTGGAACTTGGAGTACTCAGACACCCCACAATATCCATAGCTACCCTCTGAAATGGTTCTTCAATCACAGGCAAAGACACAAAAGGAGGTTTGACCTTGTCTCCTGCCTTGCCTAAATTTTGGCACTGCTCACAGGTCCTGCATTACACTGTTAAATCCCTGGAAATCCCAGGTCAATAAAAGTTCTTCATAATATGTGTCTTGGTATGCTTTATGCCCATAAGACCTGCAAAGGGAATATCATGGACTATGACTAGAAGTGCCAGACGGTAGAATCTGGACACTACCAAATGTTGTATTCTCTCACTCTCTAGCCCTCCCTCAGGGGGTCTACTCTCTATACAGTAACCCTTTGTCCCAGTATACAGATTCCCCTTTCCCATGAGAATAGTTGCCTCACTGGCTACGTCCCTCAGGCCTTGTAATGTAGAGTCTGAGAACTGAGACATTCTCAACTCTCTCTTTGTAACCCTTCCCAGCTCCCCTTTTACAGGAAGTCTTGTTTCCTCTGAGAGCAGTGCCTCACTGTCAGCCTGGGTACTACTACTCACCTCTGCCCTTGCAGTTACTCTGTCCAAGGGAATATCATTGCCCACCAGCAGCTGTGGCTCACCTTCAGTCTCACTGCTACAGAGCAGCTCCCTGTCTGAAGTAACAGGCGCATCAGTCCTGGATGCAAGTATGTAGTCTGTCTGGCTCTCCCCCAGGCTATCAGACCCACATACTTGACTCCAAGCCTGACTGCATGAAACTGCATGCACACAAGGTACTGCATTATCAAAATCATTCCCTATCATATCATCTGCAGGTATATCCACAAACGCACCTACTTGCTTGCTTGCATTTCCACTCTCCCAGTCAAGGAGAACCCTAGCCAAATGTGTTTGGAATGGGGTCCCTCCTAAAGCTTGGACTGAAGTAGACTGCCCAAGAAAGCAGTACTCTTCTTTAACCATTGCAGGATTCACAATGGTCAGGTCAGAGGTTGTGTCTCTCTTAGCAGTGGCCTGTTTTCCATCTACTAAGATAGGATATAACCTCTTGTGGTAGTTTGGTACCCTTGTTGTCTCCAGACAACTTACTGCTGGCATTCTGTCATTCCCACTTACTGGCTGTCCCACCTTTTGTTCCCCACCTTGCCTCCATGGACATTTATATGTTACATGGTCCAACTGATTACATTTAAAACATTTAACACTTGGTCCTGGCCATGTGCCTGAACTAGTGGCTTCCCCTGCTACTGGTGAACTCTGTTAGGGTTGTTTAGACTGCCCACCATGGGATCCCTTAGACCCATGTGCAGCACTGCATATTCCTGCCCTGTGCAGTGATGCTCTGCTTGCTAGGTATAGGTGTACCTTCTTTGCCAACTCATCTGTGGTATTAAATTCTCTATCTACTAACAGATTCTCATGTCCTCAGGCAAAGTGTTAAGGGCATGTTCCCTCAACAAAAGGTCTGCCAGCCCTTTAAAAGTGGCGACTTGACACCCACTCACCCATCTATGAAAATAAATGCTTGACTCAGCAATATATTCACACACACTTTCATCTGCCTTGTGTCTATACTAACAAAAGTTTATTTTCTGTAAGCTTCAGGAGTTAACTTAAAACACTCTAATAAACAATTTTTAATGGTATTATAATTTAAGCAATCAGTATCAGACAATTTAGAAATAGCAGTTACAGCTTTAGCATGGAGTAAAGGGGTCAGGAACCATACCTGAAGCCCTTAGTCAACATTATACTGTTCACATACCCTTACAAGCATATGAATAAAACTATCAAAATTATCATCCTCTGTAAATTGTGGAAGAAATTTACTGACCTTTATTGCTTCTGGGGTTCGGTTATTCCCTTCCCATTACCTCCATGACCCTGGCGAAAAGTCAGCATTTCCTTTTCATGTTGCCTCTACCTCTCATTTTCTTCAACCTCCAAATGTCTCAGCCTCTCTGCTGATTCTCTTTCCAAATGTTTGGCCTCCAGTTCAAGTCTCTTAAACTGCAGATGGATTTTTAAGTCCTCTGAGGCAAAGTTGAACTATCCATTTTCTGAGAGATGTACATCACCAAGGCCAGTCTGGTTTTCCTCTTGGTTGCTGGTCTGTGATGCAGGTGTGACTAAGGCTGCAATCATTTCTGCTTTTGTCAGGTTGTCATGCACCAGTCCTTTGTCCCAGCATATCTCAGCCAACTGCCTCCTTTTCCGATTTCCATAGTCCTCTTCTGACATCCTTGCCTGCTGTCCCTGATTAACTAAGCTAACAAAAAAATAAAAGAAACTATTGTGATATGAAACTCTGAATGTTCACTGTGTGGCTGCTTGAGAGTACAAACACTTTTGTTAGGGAACACTGTTTACAGGCTGCAGGAGTTCAATATCCATACCAGTATATCCCAAAATGTGGTCTGGTGATCCCACCACTGCCAATCAATAAATGTGATGGCCCACCACTGGACCAATAATCAAGGAGCCTAAATCCTCACCATTGGCAACAGTGGGGAATGTACACTGGGAGGATGACAGGTACACATACAGTATTTCCAGATGCAGCTGTCTGCATCAAATGCAATTTCCATTAAGAGCACACAGACACTACAGTCAGTCAGGGGGTGGTTTGTCCCTCTTTCTCCAGATCCCCAATAAGACTCCCCACTGGCACAGCTATAGAGTTGAGATCTCAGCTGACTGACCAAACCAAGGCTTCCAGCACCCTCTCTGTCCATCCAGTGCTTTGTGTCCCTGCCCAAGTAGCTGACACATACACTCTTTGAAGTTTGATTTATGCATACCCACACACATGCACATACACACCTGGGAAAGGCTGGAACAGGTTTACTAACTATGCCCCATTTTGCCCAAATTATAAGGTAGTTATCACTGTCACAAGCCAGCTCCTTATCAGTTACTTTAAGGCCCTTAACAAAGGGTGTCCAATCTTACTGTGTAATGTTGCTATCAATACAAATATTAGTTTTACCAAGAGCAAGGCTATTAGGAGTGGCCCACAATGTCACCAAATAAATATGCAAGTACTCTCAGAACTTAAATATCTCTACACAGATCAGCCACAATGAAAGGTTTAAATATATCTAATAATAAATAATAAAAGAAAAAGGCAATACTAAATATATATTTACAGTGACAACAGAGTTCAAAATCACAGGAAATATTTTAAACAACATTTCAGGACAGTTTCAAATAAAGGAAGAAAAATATCTAAGCTAAGCTTTGCTATATTCGTGACTATATCTAAAAGAATTACTATACCCTAGTTAACTTATTTACAGAGCAAGGCAGAAGTGGTGAATTGATCATCTAGCTGATATTGTCAGGTTAAAGACAGAATACAGAATATGTCCCTCTCAGAGACTCTGAAAATTAATATCTCAAATATTACTGCTAGGATAACTTGCAGAATGACATAATTTCTTGCCATCTGACTCTATCTCAAGTGAAACCCCCACTGCTGGAATCTGACAGTATTTATCATCTACCTGTGAAAATACCAAATCTATGGCAGATACTGGAAGTCATAAAACAAAGAAACACTTCCACATCTCAAGCCTAGTAATTATTTCTCCTTAAAGACAACCCACAGAGCTCCTTAAAATAGACATCCTGTCTCTTGCTGTCATAAAGTAATTTAATTTCAGCTATTTTTCTGATGTTTTGCTGGACTAAAGTTAACCTCCATTTAAACAGTTACAGCAGTGTATGCACATTTCTGTTCTGTTCTGTTCCAGCAGGGCACAGTGTGGTTACATTTTAAGCACACTGCAAAAACCTTTTCAACACACACTTTTGTATCAGTTTGCTATACACATGGCATATAGTTCTAATACAGCTTCAACACAAGCATCCTACACAAATCATGTTGATATTCACAAATGACATATAATTATTTACAAAATTCCAGAGAGCTGAGGTGGCAGTATCTCTTTTCATCACACTGTGATATAACCTTGACTTCACAGCACACTCACCAAGCATAGTCTTCATATCATTCTCCTCCATCTCCTCCATTGCACTCCCTTTCAGCCTTGGCCCTTTGGGAACAGGAAGTAGAAAAAAGTAGGGGAAGATCCCCAATGTCCTGGCCACATTTCACTTAGAAGTATAAACACTGTCAAGTCTCCCCTGAAAAGAGTTTACAGTCAACAAAGGATAAATAACATTACAATAAAAATGGCAATAATTTAAGAAAATGTATTCCAAGCAGTGTTTCCTTAAAATATAATGATGTTCATTCTACAAACATCGGTACCAAATGTAGCAAGCTGAATGACATAGGTATATTGATGTTAAAAAGATCTATCAATATGCATCTGTAGCACTACTACTGCATTAAGGACAGTTTTGGAATATGCCATTTCATGTTGGAGAGGGGATCTAAGGAGGAATCTGTTAAAGACATGTCTAATCGTAATCCTAAAAATGTTACACATATTTAAAATCAACAAATAGAAAGTTCTCAGACAATAATCTTAAGAATGTTGAATTAAGGAAAAGGAAAAGCAAAGGTAAAACTGTTAGTAAAAAAAAAGATTTAAGAAGGATCGTCTGTTAATAAATCACTCACTGCAAAGAAAGTAATCCCTACGTTGAAGATTAACAAAGATAGTAGTACAAATAATTCTTTTCCTGCTACCCCACCCACTACTTCAGAATAATTAGCACTATCTGCCTCTAGGCCAACTATAAGGCATAAATCTTAGAACATAGACAATTTGGTCTTAACTACTAAATCACAGGTAGAATCTATAACAAACGTAAGCAATATGTAACTAGCATTCTATACCCATATAATACTGTAAACAAAAACACTGAGTACAAAATTAGATTGGCACTCTACCAATACTGATCTGGACTGATATTCCACTGGTACTAATAGGAAATGTAAAAAAAGCATTAGGGGTGAAAGGAATAATAATGATGTTGCTGGTTTTACTAATTCATGTAATGACTTGTAAGAGCACCATAAGTCAGTACAACCAAGTGCCAAACATAACAAGAAAGATATAAAAAACTACACAAACACTTGATCTAAACAATGATTTCAACAAAATTAATAGTGAAATTCTTATATTAGGAGACTCAGTTGTTAAGCGATCATGCAACTTAAACAATAAATTCTGCATTACAATTACTGCACTTTCAGGCTTGAAATTAATGGCTTGCCCAACATAAATCTTATGGTTATGGAAAGTTAAACCAAATTACACAGAACTTGTACATGTTGTCACAAATTATTTAACATAAACACATTGAACCATCTGAAAACCTAAATATTGGATATTATCAATCTGCTGGAAAATGTTTCAGTAGCTCTGACCTTAAGTCAGATTTTTTGATGAAGCAATTATCAATTCATGAACACTCGTTTATTTAACACTTTGCTGAGGCAGTTGTGTACAGTCTACAACATTAAATAGATCATATATTGGCAAGCCTGTGTATTTGACACATAAATTTACACGAATATGTACTACATCTAAACAGCAGGGGCGCTCCTTATTTGCTAGGTAAAAATCACAGAACAGCTTAAGCCTTTTTAAACTTAAAAAAAAATGAGTTGGTGGATCTAATTTTCCTATGAAATGCTATTTTGGGATGCTTATAGCCTAGGCAACAGCCATCATGAACAAAATATTTCAAATGAACATGAAAACTACTAAATACGTGCCATAGTAGAGGCATGGGATTCTTGTAACTTGATATTTGAAGTGTTTAAGGAATAGTAAGAAAAGGGGAGATGTGATTTTATTGGTTCACCATTCCCTAACATTCATGCTTATTAAAATGGATGTGCTCTTGGAATGTCTAATAGCTGATATTCTAGGAATCCATATCTCTTTAGCTGCATTAGACAGTGGTCAGATATCAATATAATTGTATTGCCATCTGTATATGCTTTAAAATTAAATCTTCTGATACCTTATATGTAGCATGATTTATGGAATTATTAATGCAAATATGTACAAGCAATACTTGATGCCTAGAGGTGTCAGTAGGAGTTAACTGCAGAAATGCCTAGAGGTGCACTCAGCTGAATGTTTCCAAAACTAACTACCTCCTATTGTTAAGTGAAGGCAAGGCATTGATAAATTTTAAGCACCCCTGTAAATTCAGAGAACATGGTGGCCTATGCAGAAGTGTTTACAGAAACCCAGTGCAAACATGTAAATAACAGCATAGAAGCAGCAATTCCAAACTGAAATAAAATTATGACAAACTCCCTTGGTAGACCCACAGTATAAATAGGTTGCACAACAGAAGAAAGAAAATCCTATCCAAAAAATAGGAAGGGCTATTCCCAAAAGACAAGCCCACTAGACAGGCTCCAGACAGACTTCATCCCTAGGGAATGGAGGACTGTAACTGTCAACCTTCTACACAAAGATGGACCATCAAAAGATCGACAGTTCATGCCTATTACACTTGGTGAACTTCTCTGAGAATGTCACCAGAGTCATGAACAAGGGTAAAATGGTACATACTGCTTGCCTTGACCTGGCAAAGGCATTTTACACAATACCTTACACAGGTATTATAGACATACTCAGAAATTTAGGCAAAAATCCCTATGTCACACAATAGATAGCCAGATGGCGCACAGGCAGGACACATGAAGCTAAGATGGGGAACTCCACCTCAATCACGAGGCCTATTGTGCATGGTGTCCCACAGAGCTCAGTATTGGAATCTCTCCTGTTTGGAATATTCCTCACTAAAGTCAAGGCAAATGTACAGAGCCTTTGGGTGACCAAAACTGCTGATGAATGCAAGCTCTGTGCAATCTCTGAATCTCCCAAAGATCTAGATAGTCTCCACAATGGTCTGACATAGAGAAATAACTGGTGCCAGAACCATGTCATAAAACTCAATGCAAAAAATGCATAATTCTACCCTCTGGGAAGATGACCACCCCAGCAAATTACACAACATTAATAACATGCCCCTAAGAGTAGATCCAGTGGTAAGGGACTTGGGAACTCACATTGACAGTATCTGGAACTTTGATCAATATGTATCCATGAATGTGAGAACAACTTTTTGTGTGGCACAACTTAAGAGAAAGGTTATGACAACCAGATCTAAGGAGATCATAGTCCCACTATATCCAACCCTCATTAGACCAATCATAGAGCACAATGCACCCTTCAGAATGCACCTGACTAGACAGTTGCAACAACTGCAGTAGCCACAGGGTTCCTCACTAAAAGAATACAAGGAGTAAATAATATGTCCTATGCATACTACCTCAAAGCCCTGTCCCTGTACTCTGTCTCCTACAGCTGCTGAGGGTTAATTTTTGCCTAACCTAAAAATAATTCTCCAGTGCAGCCCTGATGGATCTGCTACACATTTGTAAAATGAAAATAATTAGAATTATCCAATCTAAGGCTCTAAGCTATTGGTGAGATAAGTATGTCTCAAAGATTATGCCTTCTCTGGAACAGACTCCATTCAAGTGAAACAGAACTCTTTCCTAAGCTTATTCAAATGCAATTTGAGTCAATGGATGGGAAATCTGAAATTCATCTCTGGCTTGTTGCCTGTGACCTTTATGGACAGGGGCAGTTTATACATGTCCTAAGTCACAGGCATATAGCAAAGCCATTCTAGCCTGTGGGCACTGATACTTGGGAAATTTGGGGCATGAATGCCTAGGGTGAAAAAGGCTCTAGGACTGTTAGCCTAGTAATCTCCTATGATCCTATGACATTCTCATAAGAAAAATGAATAATAATTGGTTAAGATAAGCTAGAGTTAAAAACAATGACTATGGGTAATCAGTTTTAGGGAATTTATTACAATCTGCAATAAGGAAATGCAGACATAGAAACAGATGTTTTTCTTTTGATGGAACAATGATTTAGTAAAAAAAATAAAAGAAAAAGAAACAGTTTTTTTCAAAAGTACAAAAACTGCCCTTATGACACATGTAAAAGCAAAGTGAATTCTATCAGTGAGAAACCAAAAATAGCAATTGAACAAATGAGGTGGTTTATGAAGAAAATCTTGCAACATGAATGCATGATAAAAGAAATACTATAAATATATAAACAAATCAGGGAAGTCTAGCAACAGTATCGGTACTCTAATAATTGATAACTGTTTATCTTCAGATTCAGAAATAATGGGCATTGCATTTAAAATCATTTTGCAGTAATTTTTTCATTAATTTCTTCTATTAAGGATAAAAGTCAATTAAAATTTGATATTCTTCTAGATGATACTTGGCCTTAATTATAACAGACATTGCAACAAGGGTGTTAACATTAAAAAGACTGCTTCTACAGGCACTGATATCATGCCAGCAAATGAAATATTTTATATAAAATGTCATCTTCCTTCTGTTTTGAAAAGCATATTTAATAATGGTACTGTACCTAACTCATGGAAATAATCACGCATAACCTCAGTATATCAAAAATGTGAAAAGAAAATTAGAAAATCTATAGGCCTATCAGCTTAATGTGCATTCTTGGTAAATGTTTCAAGAGGTGCCCAACTGACCTAATACATAAAAACATTCTGATGGATCTCTTAGACGGTAGCCAGCATGTTTTTAACAGACAAATGTGTACTCTTACTAGTTTTGTAGAGGTTCACAACCAAATCAGTATGCCAAGTGATTGTGATCTATCATTGGGTTAATTCTTTTAGACCATGTCAAGGCATTAGATATCATATCTTTCACAGCAATATATACATTTTTATGTAATGCTGAAACCAACCCGTACATAATTAAATGTGCAACATCTAGGCTGTTATATCTAAGGCCATTGTTTTCCATGGTAATAGGTCTAAATATTTAGAAATTAACTCAGAAATACCTCATAGCTCTGTATTGGGGCATGTGTTGTTCAACATTGTATTTTCAATAATCCCAACGGGTTGAAAGTATTGATTAAGTAAATGTGCTAATGATAGCAAAACTGGATGTGTTCTTGCTAATAATACTGACTTTCATATTGTTAACACTTACGTGATAAAAAAATTCAAATTGGGCTAACAATACTGGATTAAAGTTTAACACTTATAAATGTAATGTCATGCAATTCAAGATGCCTCCTGTATGGCAACCAATCAAACTTTTATTCAATAAACTCCATGTAGTAAATCACTCTAAGAATCTGGGTATAAATATAACTATATGCTTTTCATTTAGCATTCATGTCAGTACTATTTCAAACCTTTTTATGAACAGATGGGCATTATGGTTAAAACTTAGTACTAAAAAATGTACCCACCCTAAGATCACCAACTGACTGCTATATAAGACCTGCACTGGACTATAACAACATTCTCTGCATTTACATAAAGAAACAACTTAGACTAAAATCAGCACAAATGAAATTTATGAAGAAAACCATGTATCAAACTAGTATGACATGTATGGAATGCTGCAAACATTTCAAATTATATACATTTAGTTATAGATATATTAGCGGCAAATTTATCTGCATATATAAGCTATTTCATAATAAATATTTACAAGCCATAGCAGATACCATTATAAGACCCTCCTTTTTATCTCTTAGAATTGTAGCTTATGGAAAAATACCACCTTCATAAGACAACCACATAATATAACAAGATTTAAGTCCAAATTGGATTGTTGGGTTGGTGATTTAGTATATGATTCTGATATTTGTGAAACAGTGTTTGTAGACAATCTATTAATCAGAACACTGTAAATTAACTTTTGAATGGAACAGTTGCAGAGGTTCTGATTTCAGATAAGGTTTTCAGACCCTATTATACCACTACTACCTGTTGCCTTTGTAAAGACTAGTTTCTGATGGATGTGAAGAATTGTGTCTTTTGTGAATGTGACATGCTCAGACTTAAAACTCTTATAGTCTTCTTATTTTTGAAATGCAGTGGCCATAAATTTCAGTAACAGCTTTGAAAACAATGCTGCTGTTTTTACTACCACCTTGTAAATGTTGTCATTATGCTTAAAATAATTTGAAATTGATCCTGTCTCTCTGTCTTTTCTTAGGTACTTAAAGAAGGCCTTTTTCTTGTCTTTCATGCTCGTACTGAGGTTTTCTTGAATGTCATTTTGATTCATTTGGCAATTATCTCGAACTTGTTATCTAAGTAGCTCAGCGTTAACATTTTATTTTTTCAAATACTTTTTTCTTCACTGATCTCATGCTGTCTTTTTATTAAGTATCTACTTTCCTGAATGATATTTCCAGTTGCCTGTCAGTATCATTGTGGAATGGACTCTATTTTGCTATAATATAAATACATATAGTAAAGCTATGCCCCTATTTCAAAATGTAAAAGTTAATATAATTTCAGAAATGCTGAAATATGGTTAGCAGAAGTTGTATAACGAATTGAGAAATTAAATTATAATTTTGATTTTAATTTAAGTAAAAAGCAATTGATGGTGCTTAAAAGTTTATGCACATAACACTCTCATTGTGTGCGTTGCCCATTATCAATAAGTCATGCAATGAGTATATCATTTTTATAAACCAATATGAAGAAATAAGCTGGGCTTATCTGTCTCAAATTATTTTCCACTACAAATTTGTTACAAGTGTATTTCAATCTTCCTAATAGATGACTAACACCCTACTTTAAGTTTGGAAGGGTGAGGTTTCCAGTGATTTTACCTTTGTGTGTTTGCAGTAACCTAGATACTGTGGGGGTAAAGGTGGCAGCTGCCCTGGATATAAGATATTAACGGGTGTGATCAGGACTAGGAGAAGGCGATTGATCATTAGTGCAGTACTGGTATTCAGTTCTGTACTGACATTTCTTAATATCAGGACAGAAATTAATTTTGATACTGCTGTTCTGCAGTACTCAACTGTTTCAGCACTATGTCTGTGGCGTATATCACAGAAAACAACTTGTGACAGTTTTAAAAAGCAGAAGTCCATTTTTGTGCTGGAGCAGTGCAGAAACAAGAGCTGGCTGGATGGATCCTGAGATTTAGAAAAGCTGAACAGATCACAGACTTATTATTTTATTTATTTATTTTAATTATTTTTGCTCTTCAGCTTAATACTAATCAGAGAATGGCAATGGATGCTACAGTTCTTTGTGTATTCACTTCTTAAATGAAGTCCATAAATTCTACCCAGTTATGGTGTCTTGTTTTATGCATTCTGTATAATGTAATTTATTTATTTATTTTATTTATTTATTTGCAGTTTGTTTACCAGGGTGGTCCATTGGGCCTTGAGGAACCCGTTTTCAATGGAGTCCTGGGGAGAAAAGCTCCAAACATACAACTAGTTATAATAACAGTATTACAAAAAAAAAATACAACTAGTTATAATTACAATGTTACAAAAAAAAATATTAAAAAATAATCCTAAGTTACACAGAGTACTAAGAAGACATAACTGTGAATCTACTAGATACTGATGCAGAGGTTAAGAGAATTTAGAAAATAAAATGTCAGAGTAGATAAAGTATCAGAGTTGTAGCAATGATCAATAGCAGGGTAGATGCAATATCCCAATGTTAAATGTCAGAGTAGAAAAGTATTACAATTTTAGGAATAGTCAATGTCAGGGTAGAAAAAGAATCACGGTGTTAATAATTGAGTTTGTTCAGTTGTAAAAGGTAATGCAAAGTACCCCAATATAAATGTTTTAAGGAGGAATAAAGAGAGAAAGTTACTAAGAAGGTGTCAACAGAAGTGTCTGAGGTAGGGAGGGATTATTAATTAGGTCTTCCCTACATTTCTAATTGCAAATATGCAGGCTACTGGATTAACTATATTGTCAAAAGCATGAATTTTACAGACTGTGAGATTTTTATTTACTGTATTTATTTATTTTTACTAACAGCATGCTTCCTTCACCACTCTCAATGTTGGTTTTACTTTGAGCATATAAAGAGTTATAACGTACCAAAGATGAAACCGAGCAACTACAATGTTCACATTGATTTTATCAAGTTATCTTGTGACATAACTACCTTATAATGGTAAATTCTGCACATTGATTGTAAGAATGATGAATGTTTCATCCTCTTTACCAGATTTGTATTTAAATGAAAATGCCAAAATTCTGATTATATTCATTAATTTCCCAGCATGCCGTTTGCCATTATCTTCTTTCCTTGCCTTTGTGACATGAAATCTTTCTTGCGTCAAATGTTACTTGTTATGAAATAAAATTGGATATGAGATAATACCCCAAACTATTACAGATACAGCCTTTGTAAAAGTCTTTACCTAGTCTGGATTATAATTAAGTCCTTATTATAAATAATTTCTATGTAGAATTTCAGAGAAAGAAACTAATTATTTTCCTAGTGACTGTAAACAGCAGTTCACTGATTTGTAGAGCAATAGTATGTTTCTTGCCATAAGCTAGTTCATTTGTGCTGTTGTATAATAAAAGTTATCTGTACTTCTTACTATTTTTCACTAGAATATTTTTTGTGTCCTCTAGTATCTATATATATTTTTTTTATTTTTGCCCCAGCTAAACATGTAGCTACTGTGTATGCAGTCCACCCTCTGTATATATGGGAGACTGTTTCTCTCAAAATTATATCTGGAGGTCTTAAGTTATCAGCATAGAAGAAGTGCCAGTTCACTGATAGACAGTTGGAAATACATGAAGGACTGAGCAAAATCATGTTAATGTATAGACCAATATTAGATTTAATTAAACAACTAATGAACTCATCTGAGGATACGTCTGTATATGTTTATAACAGTCCATTTTGCTTGTAGTGGAATTACTGTTTGAAGTGTAATGGAATCGTTCTGTCATCTCCTAAACATTGAAAGTCCTAGTGTAGAACAGGTCTGTCCTCAAACAACTTCTGCCTTGTACTCTGCACTGGCTTACATTCATCATTTTCACACTGATATCAGCACTTTCCCTACTGCATGGATGATGGCATAAGATTCTTATAGCTTTGCAGGGTAATGATTACTATGTAGAGAATTTCAACATATTTT